>NW_025801701.1:0-1611 GCF_021613505.1 Equus quagga | reverse complement strand
CTTGCTGGGCTCCAGGGAGGCTTCCAAGTCTTGGGTAGTGGGAGCGACGCTGTGGTGAACTCAGCGGTGCACATGTCTTTATGCAGGAGTGTTTCCGAGTTCTTTGGATCAACACGCCGCAGAGGAATAGCTGGATCATATGGGACATGGATTCTTAACGTTCTGAGGCAGTTCCACACCGCTTGGCGTAGTGGCTGCACCGGTCTGCACTCCCACCAACGGTGCAGGAGGCTTCCCTTCTCTCCACCTCCTCTCTGACATTTGTTGCTTCCTGTCTGCTTCCTGATAGCCATTCTGACCACAGTGAGCTGCTGTGCCCTTGCAGTTTGCATTTGCCTTGGCCTGAGACTTAATGACGGTGAACAAGTGTTCATGCACCCGTTGTCCCTCTTTCGATCTTCTTGGCAGAAATCTCTGTTTCCATCTTTTGCCCAGGTTTTCATTGGCTTGTTGTTTTTTTTTCTTGTGGGGACGTGCGAGTTGATTGCATCTTTGGGCTTTTCACCCCTTGTCCCATATGTGGTTTGCAAACATCCTCCCCCAGTCGTTGTGCTATCTTTGCATTCAGTCGATGGTTTCCTTCACTGGGCAGAAGCGTCCGCATTTGACGTGGTCCCGTTGGTTTCTTATTGACTTGGTTGCCCTGGCCCAGTCGGACTTGCTTCTTCCAAACAGGCGGCTCAGTCAGATGGCACAGAGCACTCTGCCTAGGTCTTCTGCTACAAGGTTCACGGTTTCAAGTCTGCCATTCAAGGCTTTGATCCATTTCAGGTGGTGTGTGTGCCAGGTGTAACATCATGGTGTACTCTCGTTGTGTTCCATGTGGCTGTGCAGGCTTCCCAGCACCGTTTATGGTAGAGACTCTCCTTTCTCCGCTGTCTCCTCTTGGCTCCCTGGTCGAAAATGGGCTGTCCATGTACGTTTGAGTTGGGCTCTGGGTTCTCGATTCTGTTGCATGGGTCTGTGTGCCTGTTTTGGGGCCCAGACTGGGCCGTCTCTGTACCTAGTGCTTCGTCCTGTATGTTGAAATCGGAAAGTGTGCCACGTCCTGCTTTCCTCGTTTTCCTGAGGATTCCTTTGCCTAGTCAGGGTCTCTTGTTGCTGGCTAGAATCTTTAGGATTCCCTCTTCTGTCTCTGTGGGAAACATTGCTGCAACTTTGACTGCGATTGCATGGAATCCAGAGATTCCTTGCTCTGCTAGGGACGTTTCAAGTGTCTCGATGCTTCCACTCCTAGATCCTGGAATCTCCTTCTTTCTCCTTGTGTCTTCTTGAATTTCTTTCCCCCAACGTTTGTTAGTTTTCCATTGCCATGGCTTTCACATGTTTTGCTAAGTTTCTTCACAGAGATCTCATCCTTCTCACTGGCATGCAGTTTTTCACTTTTTCTTTTCAGCCTCAGTTGTTCTATTCTTTGCAACTTTGACTCGGTTTTGTTTTGGCAGAAGTGCATCGCTGAGCTCACATCTGCTGGCAATGCTCCTGTATTTGCTGTGGAAGTCTGGCCCTGTCTAACGTCCCTTCCCATCTGCCTCTACACTCCCTCGGACGCCTGCCCCAGAAGGCCTGAAGCAGTGGTGAGCAAGCTCACCCGAGGGTCCACCCGGCCCA
>NW_025801700.1:0-7018 GCF_021613505.1 Equus quagga | reverse complement strand
GGCTGAGAGCCAAGCTCAACCAAGGCTGGCTGGGGTCAACCAATGCCAGGGCTGGAGCCTTTTACTCCTTAAAGATTTCTTTGTTTCCTGGTTGCAAAGCTAAAAAGGAGGTGAAAATGGCCATTGTAACTCTAAGAGAGATGAAGACATTTGGGTTAATTCTATTCAGAAAAACTTTTTGTAAGCGCTTACTTTAATAGAAGGAATAGAGCTCTTTAGAAAAGAAGGAGATGAGCTCTGAGATTCCAAAGGCAGCTGCAGAGGAGATGGAAGGGATAAATGGGTTGGGACGGTTTCTGAATTCTTATCCTTTTTTAATTCAGTTACAGTCTCTGCCAATTTACGGTTAGTCTCCTGTAAATAATTCACTTTATCATTATTATGTTTTGAAGCCTCTAAATGCCAATCATAATAAGCTTCCCATTCTTTTGCTTTAGTTTTAGAGCTGGCTCTTTCTACTTGTGCACACAAATACAGTAGCTTTGAGATATCGAACGTTCCCCACTTTGGCCACTTAAGTCATTCTTAGTTAATCCTTCCCATTTTGTTAGATACTTGCAAGCATTGTTTCCACACAGCAAACCAGCTGGAGTTCCATTGGGAGGTCGTCCATCCGGGAGCTGGCCGGCTTTAAAAAGCACGGTTTTCCCATTTTCTTTTTGCTTGTCTGTTTTTTTTTTTGATAAAGTCTGAACAACTTCTAAGGACAGTGTAGTGGGTCAGAAGTGTGCTGCTTGTGAGTGTTACTCCCCATAGAAAGGTCGTAAACACTCTCTTACGTGCCTCGGTTTTTCCCTCCGGCCGCCTAATACTGCCGTGGGAGCTCGGAGCGCAGGTGACCAGCCCTTATGTGCGTGTCCCCGGACGAGCCTGTAATTAATTACCGTGAATGAGAGTGGAGTTCCCTATGGGACCGCTGCACATCGCGAGGATTGATCCTCTGACACTCCCGCTGAGGTCCTTAGTCACCTAAGGGCGCCTTTTGGTAAAGGCCGGGAGGAGCAAGTGTCCCTTTTCTTCGGAGCTGAAGACATTCAGTCTCTCATTTCCCTATCAAGCAGTTTGTTCAGACTTTATAAATACAATTCTTTCCACTTCAAAGCCAAATTAAAAGGACAACCAACCCAGCTCACTCCAAGCTCCTCTAAGCCCCTGAGGCTTAGGAATTCTCTCTAGGTTTTTCTCCACCTAGGAACTGTACCGGTACCCCTCAAAACCTCTAGTCTTAAGACCTTACCCAGCTCATATAAACTCTTGGACCATCGACTTAAAATAAGGAGGTCCGGGTTTCAGGAGAACTCACCAAGGTCACCTGAAGAATGCAGTGATCCGGGGGGCTCAATGGGCCCTTATTGGTACCGAATGCCGGTTCAGTGTAGATTCCAGGTGGCCTCTGGTGGGTTTCTCTGAAATCCTGCCGACTATGCCAAGAACTGTTGACGAAAATAATCCATATCCAATCTATAAATGAAAATTTGGGTGAGTTTATTCTGAGCTTAAATCTGAGGATTATAACCCGGGAGAGTCTTTCCACAAAGGAACAGAGCACTCCAAAGAAGTGGGGGTATAAGGGTGGTTATATACCCTGAAAGAGGATGTTTCACATAGGATTGAAATGTCCCTTTTACAATAGTCGCGAGACTGCTCTGTTGGCACAGCGATTGATGGAAATAGCAGGTAGGTCTGCTGTCTCGGTGAACACAGCAGGGTGGCAGTCTGTTGTCTCCAGCTGGGTGGTCACAGGTGAGCTGGGAGGTGAGTGCAGCAATCAATTCCTAGCCTAAGGAAAAATGCTTATCCCTAAGGAAATGCTAATGTGGGGGAAAGTTGCACCTTTATCTCAAGGGCCTTTGTTCTGGCCATAGGAAATGTCTAAGTAGATATGCAATGCGTGCTCAATAGCCACAGTCAGGCCCTTTTGAAAAAAAAAAAAAAGTCAGGCCGAATTAGGTTTATACCAAATGGCTTCCTCATATACTCCAATATATCCTATTGCTTGCCATTTTTATTTGTCATTTTCCCCTTTTGATCTCTAATCTTTCCATAGAAAGCATTGATGATCAAAATATTGTCCCTCGGCGCCAGGGTGGTTGCTGCCTGCCCTGGGTCCATCATGTCCCTCGGTGCTAGGCTTTTATCTTATTTATTTGCCTAGTTGTCCACGTTGGGGGGAAATAGTGGACAAGCATGGAAGTATATTTATTAACAGAGGAAGCATTTCATATGTTATGTAATTAATTTAGATTGTTGCACAAACATTGCATATGCACTTTTCTATGACACCTTGCATTTACATTGTATATGATTATAGAACAAGTACAGTAACGATAATAACAGCATTTTTGAAAGGATTAGTCTGAAATGCATTCTTAGTCATAGTCTCTAGCAGAAAAGGAAATTTGTCCAGGGTTATAAGACAGATCAACCATCTCAAGCCGTCGAGCAATCATTACTCTAGTTTGTATGCTACTCTTACAACACTGAGTAAAGAAAATAACAATTAGTTTGAATATTATGCTAGTACAAGAATTCCAAGAAGTAGTAGAAATAGGAATTCCAATCTGGATTGGAAAAGGGAACTGATACCGGAAGGGAGCTAACCAAACAACTCAAGACTGGGTGTCGGATCGCATAAGGCATCCACTTGCTTCTTCAGAGATGACACATTGGAAGATTCATGACGTATAAAAGCACAGCATTCAGTCTGAATGATTGTCTATGTACCACCTTGGGATGCAGTAAGAATATCTAAAGCCATTCTGTTTTGAATGACAGCCCTTCTCATTAAAGGCATTTCAGTATTTAATGAGACTATTCCTGCTTGACTATCGTTAAGGGCTTCTTGAGTAAATTTAGTCAGATCTTCCATATGTAATAATAACATCTTTTAGCTCCAAAGGAGCAAATATGGCTGCAAATATAGCCATACCAGTGGAGCACTGAACAAGCCCATCCGGCCTTAAAGAGAGGGAGATTGGCGACAGGTTTTAACTCAGCCTGACTCCTTCCCTGCTTTTAAAGGAAACTCGGGGTGCAATGTTTTAGCCATCCAGGCAGTAGCCAAGGCCAAAGATTTGTTCCACATAACCATTGAGTTCCATTAGGAGTCACTCGATAAATTCCTGGCCTTCAAGACCAGTCTGTTCCAAATTAATCACTTTAAGTATGATAGGATTCCAAACAATTATAAAATAGGTATACAGTTTAAGCATAACAAAGGTTTAAATGAGGAGATATAAGGTTGGGAATACAGGCCTGGTCCGGAGTCTTGGGACAGCTGTCTACAACAGATGTCGTCTTCTTCTCCTCCTGGTTTGGTCCTTTTCGACAGGGCTGCAAAGAGTCTTATTTGATGTCTCTTTCCATAAATAAATTCTTCAGGTTACAGTCCATGATCCTTAAGTTCTGGGACTTCTCTGTGAAAGAATCAGCTACAAATCTTTCATTTCTTTTAAGCACCACAATAAGACCATGAAAACAATGTAATACATCCCTTAAGCAAACCTGGTTTATATATTTCTTCATTTAATTGCATAGGCTGTTGCATTATTTAAAAAGGAGACAGCCGATGTTTACAAAAAGTATAGATGTAAGATTAAAGAGCACTAGCACAAGAGCTTTTGGCCATGAGAGAGTAAATGCTTCTGAAAGCTTGCCAATTAACTTTTGGTTGTGCCATAGTTCCTTTTACCAATACTGAGGATTGAGGATGGTAAGCACAGTAGAAATGCTGCAATATTGGCCAAACGTTACAAATAGATTTGAGTTTCCCCAGTCACTGTGTAACTCGGGAGGAATTCCTCAAACAGGAATTTATTCTTTTTGATAATAATTTACCTAAAGCCATCGCTCTTCTGCTAGGAAAGGCCTCAAAACAATGTGAGAACATACAGATCATTACAAGATATGTTTATCCTTGAGATGGCGGCATTTGGACAAAGTCCAATTGTCATACCTCAAAGGGTCCCTTAGGAAGGGAAAGTGGCCTTGTGACCCATGGAGTGGGTTTCTTATTGGGCCTGAACCACATCTGCGAGGGGGTGTCAAAAATTCTCCCTTTTGACTGCCACATCTGTTTCTCTTGTTCTGTGGTAATTTCTTGAGCCTGTAGGAGGAAATCTTTTACTGGGTTAGCAGAGTTAACAGAAAGTAGCAGGCATTCTTGAGGCTAGACAGTGTAACATCCTCACCGACACTTAAGTAAGACTCATTTGTAAACCAAATTAAACAATAGAATGCAGTCGTGGTCTTCTCTCCCTTGTGACGTTGGAAGCAAGGTAACAAGGTTAATGGTTGAAGCAAATTATAAATTAGTTCCTGCGTCCAGGGGCAGGTAGTCAAGAAGACTTCTAGATGTCAGAGTCAAAGCATCTTTTTGCAGCTTGAAATGTCTGATGATGTCATCGGGCATTCAGGTATCTTTTGAGTGGCTTACAGCTTACACAGCAACAGATAGGAATCTCTCTTAAGTTTCTATCAAGTTGTTCAGCTTCAGTTTGCAAGGTTTCAGGAAAAAGAGCATGATCAATTCTCAATGATTCCAGATGAAAATGAGGTAAAAATTGAAAATATTAGTTTGGAAGTTTGTAACCAGATATTTCAGTAGAATTCAGGACACAGTTCAGTTCACAGGTAGAAAAAGCCTCAAAGACAATTAACAGAACTAGGATCTAATATCCACAAATGCGTATTATAATTTTTCACTGAAACAATTCTTCTCTCTAAAATCACCCTCATTTTTACCAAAGATAGTCAAGTTAAGACTAATTGGTTTGCCAAAATAAGTTTAGTTTCAAGAAACTTGGCCCAATTATTTACATAAGTGCAGCAAGAATAGCAATTGATCATATAGGTTCTTAAATCTGCTTTGCTGGAATTTTTCATGAGGAATCTCAGATTGAACTTTAAAGACTTCTTGAGGCCAGAAAAGCCAAGCCAAGGATTTGTGCCATGAGGCCTTGCCTGCAATACCTTAGATTTGGGTGACTTCTCTCCTTTCTTGAGATTCCCCAGAATATTTCGAAGTTCATTGCACCTGCCAGATAAGCAAGCTTCCTTACTTACCAGGTAAGATTGCTGGAATCTCTCTCTGTAAAGCAAGGTACCAGGCCCATATTTCCAAGTGGCTTTATTTCCAGAAAGTCAACCTTATTCCTCAAAGGCAGTATTGTCATATCTGAGTCTGTATCTTTCTCTCAAACATGACATTCCAGTCAAAGTTTTGGTAAGATAACAAATGTGTACTGTTACAAGGAGAACAGATTCTTATTGAACTTATGCAAATAACTATATTGCCAAGAAATAGCCATACTCACTCACAAAGAGTTTCCAAATTCTGGAGGGATCAGGTAGGGAGAAAAAGACAAATGTTTCAGTTTTGCTCACAAAGGTATAATTTCACTGATTGCTATAAGACATGGTTAGCATAAGAGAAAAGATTTCCTTAAATCTGAGAAAACAAAACAACACATCAAAAACAATATTTCAAACAAAAGTCGTAAAAATTATAATCATCCTCAGTTCATTCAGTCCTGTATAACTGGTTCTTGATCTTAATCTCTGTTAGCAGTTTTGTTTTTTAACTTTAAAACTCATTTGCTTAATTGGATTTACTTTACTCTCAGTCTACTTGACCAGGCATAAAACTCCTTTCAGAATTTCTCCTTCACAAACCTTCTACAACTTTCTTTTTGCCTTCAGAATTTGTCCCATGCTTTCTTTCTTCTCTTCTAGTACATTAGGACAAATTTATCTTTCTTAACCAACCAAACAAAAATATTTCCATTCTTTATACCTTCTTTACTGAAAACTTTCCTTGAATGCAGAGCTGTTTTCCTTATTAATTTCCAATAGCGTTAATTAGAACTTTTAACCATTAACAGACAAAAGGTAAGCAGTTATGAATTGTCTTTTATATCAGCATTCTAAACACTTCATAATTTCTAGGAACACATCACTTTACAGTAAAAGACCCAAAGACTTTTAGCATCTCTGCAATAAAAACCAAAAGCAGATAAACTTAGATGTTTAGCAACGTTTGTTCTATCCAATCCAAAAATTACCCAGATACTCAGATTTTTATCATTTAACTTGACTTGGCAAAACCAAAAAGAATTTCAAAGGTGTTTTTTTTTTTCCAAGTATACAGACCATAAAACAGTTATTGTACCCACTTTTATCTATTTAAACCGTTTGTTTCCAACACTTATGTTCAGATTACCTATGAAAACCTCATGAGACATGAGACAAAACTGGTCCTCATTTAAAGCTATTATTTTGCTAACGAATTTCTAACAGACAACATGAACTTATTTGACTAGTAAACCCAGGCTGCATGCCTGCATCGTTATGCAAATACCGACAACTCTGACAACAAGACTATTTTCAATCAAACCAACAAACTTAAACAAGCTTTCATTTACCAAAGGTTAATTCACAAGACGTTAACCTTGAAAGATACTGGGTTAATTTCTACTACATTTAGAATTTATGTAAGCACTTACTTTATGCCAAAACTCTTGATTTCTCAGAAACTGGGTTTTAACTCAAATTACATTCCAGGTTGATCTACCTGTCCAACTGCATCACAAAGGCACAGACAAACCCAAGTTTTCGATTTACAGGAGGTCCAGGTTCTGGTCAGGTCCAGCCTGAACTTAACCTCGACTTGGTGACAACAGAAGAGATGATGAGCAAAACAGACAAAGAAAAGAAGAGATGAGATCAGACCTCGCCCTCATGGCCTCTTCCAGAGGGTTATCAAGATAAGAGTCACACAACAGTTCCCATGCTGGGCACACAACCCCAGCAGGACAGTTCACAGAATAAATCACAGGTCTCCTACCCTTATAACCGACTCAGTAGGTGACTAAAATACTCAATGAGTCAACTGTCAAGAGAGGGCACCCCACTTAGGGTTGCTGGGGTCATCAGGCCCAGAAACCCAAAGTTGGGGCTCCCAGGGCTGGAGCCTTTTTTTTTTTTTTTTTTTTTTTTTTTTTTTTTTTTTTTTTTTTTT
>NW_025801699.1:0-5403 GCF_021613505.1 Equus quagga | reverse complement strand
TTGTGTTTGCATTCCCTTTTCTGAGCACATTTTGTTTTTCCATAGTATAATCATCATGGTCGTTCTCAGATTTCCCCCTTTGGTATGCTTGTCAGTCGGTTGTCCTTCATCCCAAGGTATCAATTTTCTATTTCTTTAAGCACCCTATGTTCTATAGACCTACGTGTGAGTGCTTTTCATTGTTGGGTGTTGTCTTTGAATTTACATGGTCCCGTGTAGCCATCATTGCCATGCTAGCCTTGGTGAAGATGAGCACTGAGAACACGTGTTCATCTTGGTTGGTCTGACAGTCTGAGATCTTAAACTCCAAATTCTAAATAGGCATGGCAACCTTCTTCATGAACATAATGTATCCGAAACAAATTCGGCAAATCTGCTGAATTCCACTCCAAATAAGATACTTTTCTGTCTCATTTCTGGATCTGGGAAGTTTCAATCTTGACCCCCATCCTTGAACGTTCCTCTAGATTACGTCTAGATACTGGCTTACTTTATTTCTATAGGGTGTGTTATTTGTTTGATTTACATCCTCAGCTCTGGCAAGTTTATTTTTCTATAAAGATAATTGTAATGTTCTAATTTTCAGCCAACCTATTTACATATGGTATCAATACATGTCATCAATAATCATTCTACTCCAAGAGATACGGGGATAGAACTTGATTGGAGCCAAACTGAGCACACTAGCCTGTTATGGTGGCCCTCACAAAGCAACGAAGCCCTCTGGAAAAGGGTACTTCTCAGCACATTTCTGAAGCCCTGCCAAACAATGAGACATACACAAAGCATGACGGGGGTCCATTCCTTCAAGGGTTCAAAGAGATATCTTGTGACACATTAGCATGTACCCTTTGGAGCTCCGTAATGCCAGAGCTATGGAAAGTGATACTTCTCTTCAATGAATGCTAGTGGCATAGGAAAGGAAGCATCAATCATTCTCTACAATGTCCGCAGGAGATCACTCTTGATTTTGGATGATGATTAACACAGAAGGAAAATGTAGGCCTGATAAGACCCAAGTCCAGCCTCTGGTTTCAAATCAAGTTTCAAGCTTGAATCTCCATGGCCTCCCCCTATACTTGAGTAGATCACAGTGGTCTCCACTCAGTGATTGTCCCTCTATTATTGTATCTTCACAGTGACTTCTTTCTTATCCCTTTAATCAGCGTCTGTTCTATCTCTTCAAGTTTTAGTGCCTGGTTTCTGTTTTTCAATTCTCTTCTGGGTATCTCTCCTTTGAGTATCAGTAGCCTAAGACAATCCTCGGACTATTAACATGAGGCCATCTTGGGTGACATGTTCACTGTGATGTCATAAACACCCTCAAACTTTTCAGTTGTCCCGGCATCTTCCATGCACACAGCATTTCAGAGCGATCTCATACCAGTCTGACTACTCACGCTCTCCAGCTAGAATAGTTTTCCATTTCCTAGATTTCTTGTCGGTTTCTAACTTTATCCTTGAACTTTTAAATGTCTAGTACATTCTCTCTAGACACTAGTTTCTTTACTTTAAGTTTTCCTGGGTTTTAGCTGTTACATTTTGTAGATATGGTCAAATGTGTAGACTTTCCCCAGAGAAAGTCCTGGAGTCCCTCCCAAGTTGAAGTTGCCCAGCCAATCCTCTGATGTGCAATGATCATGTCATCTCGTGCAGTCCGACAATTCCACCTATGCAGGTCACATCACTCCCTTCATTTTGTATTTAGAGAAGTGTACCAGATGTGTCATAGACTGCAATATTTTCATGTTTATTTCCTTGTGCGTATCTATAAGGTATGCTCACAATTTCCATTTATTTATGATCTCTGTCTGCACCATACCATGAAATCTATCTTTCCTAATGTTACTAATCTGATCATCACCCATGAATTGAATCCATGAATCCCAGGTCACCACTAGGAACGTGGGCATTTACAGACCAGAACACATGGCTGGACCTGAATTTTACTTTTGGACCAATCTGTTGCCTGAACTTGGGAAGAAGCTGCCCTGCTGTGATTATTCGTGAAGGTAATTAGTAGTAACCTCACTCATGGTAACATTTTCCCTTGCTTCATGAGCTTAACACGGAACACGTTCTCTTCGTTGTATTCCTCTTAATCTATTTGCTATGGTCTACCTTTGTGTATCATCACTAAGCATTTGGAGGAGATTCACAATCCTTGGAAGTTCATCTTCTCTAACGTCTTTCAGCCTCAAAAGCTTCGTGGTGCAAATCTGCATGCCTTTTTGGAAGAGTATTGATTATGTGTTTTGAAAACATATGTGAGGAAGTTGGCTGAAAATTGAAACGTTACACTTATATTTAAAGAAAAATAAACATGCCAGAGCTGAGGATGTAAATCAAACAACTAACAATCCCTACAGTATTAAAGTAAAGCAGTCCTCAGACGTAATCTACTCTAATGATCAAGTTCGAGCCTTCCCAAATTCAGAAAAGAGACATGAAAATATCTTACCTGGAGAGAAGAATTCATCAGGTTTGTCTAATTTGTTTCAGAAACATTATGTCCATAAGTTGGTTGCCTGGACAACCTAGCATTTGGAGTTTCTGATCTCAGAATGTCAAACCAACCAAGATGACGATGTGTTCTCAGTGCTCAGTCGGATCTAGGCTAGGGTAGCAAAGATTCCTTGTAGTGAACAATGAGAATTCAAAGACAATACATAACAATCACAAAAGCATTCATGCATCGGCCTACAGAACATATGGTGATTAAAGAAATACAAAATTAATAACTTGGAATGAAGGAGAATGGACTGATAAGCATACCTATGAGAGATAGCTGAGAAAGAAAAAGACGATTGATGTGGATTAAGGATTGAAAATAGTCTTTTTGTCAGAGTTGTTGGTATTTGCATAGCATGCAGGCATTCAGCCTGGGTTTTCTAGTCATATAAGTTCACGTTGTCTGTTAAATTTGTCAACAAAATAATAGCTTTAAATGATGAGCAGTTTTGTCTAATGCTTCATGAGGTTTCTGTAGGTAATCTGAACATAAATGTTGGAAAAAATGGTTTAAATACATAAAACTCATAAAAATGAGTACAATAACTTTTATAGTCAGTATACTTGTTGAAAAGAAACAGCTTCAAAATTCTTTTTGGTAACAATCTTGAGTTATGCCAAGTTAAGTTAAATGATAAAAATCTGAATATCTGGGTTGTTTTTGGATTGGATGTAACACCGAAACATTATTAATAAACATAACTAAGTTATCTACTTTTGGCTGCTTATTGAAGAGGCTAAAAGCGTTTGGGTGTATAAAAAGCATGCCTTGTGTTTTATTGTAAAGTGGCGTGTTTCTAAAGTTATGAAGTGTTTAGAATGCTGATATAAAAGTCGATTCATAACTATTTGCCTTTTTAGTGTTTACTGCGTCTGTTAAGGTTTAAAAGTTCTAATTAACCTATGGAATTAAAGCTACTGGAAATTCCTAAGGAAAAGAGCTCATATTCAAGGAAGTTAAAGTCTACGCTTTCAGTAAAAAAGGTATAAAGAATGGAAATATTTTTGTTTGATGGGTTAAGAAAGATAAATTCGTCCTAATGTACTAGAAAGGAAAAAAGAAAGAGTTTGGGACAAAATCTGAAACCAAAAAAGAAAGTTTTAGAAGGTTTGTGAAGGAGAAATTCTGAAAGGAGTTTTATGCCTGGTCATGTAGACTAAAGTAAGTTCAATTAAGTGAATGAGTTTGAATGTTAAAAATAAGTAGGTGCAGAAATTCAAATTTGGTTTTCTTTAAAAGGATAAATGTTCTTGAACCTTTGATCTGCTCTTGATAAGGAGGTAATGAAAGCTGTTCCTTTGAGTAAGTCTACCCAAGAGACAAATGTGTTTTGTGAAAATAATGACTGAGGTCAGTCTTAATATTTTTCACTCTTTCTGTTATCACTTTGAATAGATACCTGAGCATTGTTTCACAGTGAGTATTGTTTCCTATTTGAAGAAGCATTTTAACAACTTTTGATATGTTTTAACAAGCTTCTCCCTCAAAAATATTCAAATCCTGAATGAAGGCGATCTTTTCACATGGCAGACAGAAGAATGATTACTCTGAGGATTTTCAGAGGGCCCCTGAGACTTCACAAAGAAATTTGCTCTCTCTTCCTATAAGGAAGAAAATGCTAAACTAATTAGGCTTATTTTTTCTATTAAATTACATGGGAAACATTGGGAAATAATTGAAGATAGATCTTCTTCTGTGGTATTAGATGGGTAAATGTTATTAATATAGATGTCTTAAAATTATATAGCATTCCTAGAATTCTGATCTGTCCTGGTTATCAGTCATAAGTCCAATTATTACCTGGAAGTGATATATGTCACAGGAGTAGCCAAGTTTCTTTGTCAATTGCCCTTTTGATTCCTTTGCAAATTTGCAGTTAGTTCTTGTTTTACTCTGCTGCTTTTTTCTTTAGCAAATATGTTTCATCTTCCGAGAAAATTCTGGAAAGGATTCTGACACAGAGGATCTAATCTACAGATTTCTGATAAACTTTCAGATTGTAAAACTATACAGAGTAAGAAACTACAGAATTCTAACAGAAACTAAGCTCCTCGATCTGCTGACAGAAGATTCAGCTCAAGAGTTGATTATACAGGACTGTGTGAACTGATGAGGATGATTATAATTTTTTAGGACTTCTGTTTGAAATATTGTTGAGTTTTGATGTGTTGTTTTGTTTTTTCATAATGAGGGAAATCTTTTTCTCTTTTCTCTGATGCTAACTATGACTTACAGCAATTTGGTGAAATTATACCTTTATGAGCAAAATTGAAACTTTTACCTTTTCTCCCTATCTTATCCCTCCGGAATTGGGAAACACTTTGTGACTGAGTATAGTTATTTGGTGGCAATATTTGTATAAGTTCCATAAGAATCTGTTCTCCTTATAACAGGACACAATGGTTATACTACCAAGGCTTTGACTGGAATGTCATATTTGAAACATACAGGATCAGATATGACAAGACAGCATTTCAGGAACAGAGATTGCACTTTCTGGAATACAGCCACTTGGCAACATGGGCCTGGTACCTTGTTTACAGAGATTCTGGCAATCTCACCCGGTAAGTAAGGAAGCTTGCTTATCTGCCAGGTGTAAGGAACCTCCGAATATTTTGGGGGAACTCAAGGAGAACTCCACTCAAATCTGTAAGTACTACAGGCAAAATCTGATGACAAGTCCTTGGCTTGGCTTTTCTGGCCTCGAGAGGCCTTCACAGTTCAATCTGAGATTCGTCAGAAAAATTCTAGCAAAGCAGATTTTAAAAAGCCTGTATGAGCAATTACTATTCTTGCTGCTGATATGTAAATAATTGGAGAAAGTTGTATTGAAACTGCACTTTCTTTGAAAACCAGTTAATCCTAATTTGGCTATCTTTTGTAAAAATGAG
>NW_025801698.1:0-11065 GCF_021613505.1 Equus quagga | reverse complement strand
TACATCAGGATCAGGTGGGATTCATACCAGGGACACAGGGATGGTTCGACATCCGCAAAGCAATCAACATGATACACCACATCAACAAACTGAGGAATAAAAACCACATGATCATCTCAATAGATGCAGAGAAGGCATTTGACAAGATCCAACAGCCATTTATGATAAAAACTCTGAACAAAATGGGCATAGAAGGAAACTACCTCAACATAATAAAGGCCATATACGACAAACCCATAGCCAACGTCATACTCAATGGGCAAAAACTGAACCCCATCCCCCTGAAAACAGGAACGAGACAAGGATGCCCTCTATCACCACTCTTATTTAACATAGTACTGGAGGTCCTGGCCAGAGCAATCAGGCAAGAAAAAGGAATAAAAGGAATCCAAATAGGGAGGGAAGAAGTGAAACTCTCGCTGTTTGCAGACGACATGATCTTATATATAGAAAACCCGAAAGAATCCTTTGGAAAACTGTTAGAAGCAATCAACAACTACAGCAAAGTGGCAGGGTATAAAATCAATTTGCATAAATCAGTAGCATTTCTATACTCCAGTAATGAACCAACAGAAAAAGAACTCAAGAATACAATACCATTCACAATCGCAACAAAAAGAATAAAATACCTTGGGGTAAATTTAACTAAGGAAGTGAAGGACCTACATAATGAAAATTACAAGGCCTTTCTGAGAGAATTGGATGACGACATAAGGAGATGGAAAGACATTCCATGTACATGGATTGGAAGAATAAACATAGTTAAAATGTCCGTTCTACCTAAAGCAATCTACAGATTCAACGCCATCCCAATCAGAATCCCAATGACATTCTTTACAGAATTAGAACAAAGAATCCTAAAATTCATATGGGGCAACAAAAGACCCCAAATTTCTAAAGCAATCCTGAGAAAAAAGAACAAAACGGGAGGCATCACAATCCCTGACTTCAAAACATACTACAAAGCTACAGTAATCAAAACAGCATGGTACTGGTACAAAAACAGGTGCACAGATCAATGGAACAGAATTGAAAGCCCAGAAATAAAACCACACATCTATGGACAGCTTATCTTTGACAAAGGAGCTGAGGGCATACAATGGAGAAAAGAAAGTCTTTTCAACAAATGGTGCTGGGAAAACTGGAAAGCCACATGTAAAAGAATGAAAATTGACCATTCTTTTTCGCCATTCACCAAAATAAACTCAAAATGGATCAAAGACCTAAAGGTGAGACCTGAAACCATAAGGCTTCTGGAAGAAAACGTAGGCAGTACACTCTTCGACATCAGTATTGAAAGGATCTTTTTGGACACCATGCCTTCTCAGAGAAGGGAAACAATAGAAAGAATAAACAAATGGGACTTCATCAGATTAAAGAGCTTCTTCAAGGCAAATGAAAACAGGACTGAAACAAAAAAACAACCCACTAACTGGGAAAAAATATTTGCAAGTCATATATCTGACAAAGGCTTAATATCCATAATATATAAAGAACTCTCGCAACTCAACAACAAAACATCAAACAACCCAATCAAAAAATGGACTGGAGACCATCCCATTACTGGGTATCGTAAGAACCTGAAATCAGAAATCCCAAGAGTCCCTTGCACCCCTATGTTCATCACAGCATTATTTACAATAGCCAAGACGTGGAACCAACCTACATGCCCAGAAACTGATGATTGGATAAAGAAGATATGGTATATATACACAATGGAATACTACTCAGCCACAAAAAAGACACAATTGGCCCATTTGCAGCAAGGTGGCTGGACCTCGAGGGTATTATGTTAAGCGAAATCAGCCAGTCAGAGAAAGACGAACTCTATATGACTCCACTCATAGGTGGAAGTTAACATATTGACAACGAGATCTGATCGGTGGTTACCAGGGAAAAGGGGGGGTGGGGGGAGGGCACAAAGGGGGAAGAGGTGTACCCACAACATGACTAACAATAATGTACAACTGAAATCTCACAAGGTTGTAGTCTATCACAACATTAATAAAAAAAAAAATGGGCTGGAGACATGAACAGACATTTCTCCAAAGAAGATATACTGATGGCCAATAGGCACATGAAAAGATGCTCATCATCGCTGATCATCAGGGAAATGCAAATCAAAACTACACTAAGATATCACTTTACACCCGTTAGAATGACAAAAATATCTAAAACTAATAGCAACAAATGTTGGAGAGGTTGCGGAGAAAAAGGAACCCTCATACACTGCTGGTGGGAATGCAAACTGGTGCAGCCACTATGGAAAACAGTATGGAGATTCCTCAAAAAATTAAAAATAGAACTACCATACGATCCAGCCATCCCACTACTGGGTATTTATCCAAAGAGCTTGAAGTCAGCAATCCCAAAAGTCCTATGCACCCCAATGTTTATTGCAGCACTGTTTACAATAGCCAAGACGTGGAAGCAACCTAAGCGTCCAGCAACAGACGAATGGATAAAGAAGATGTGGTACATATATACAATGGAATACTACTCAGCTGCAACAGAGAACAAAATCATTCCATTTGCAATAACATGGATGGACCTTGAGAGAATTATGTTGAGTGAAATAAGCCAGCCAGAGAAGGATAATCTGCGTATGACTCCACTCATATGAGGAATTTAAAATTATGGACTAAGAACAGTTTAGTGGATGCCAGGGGAGAGGTGAGGTGGGGGGTGGGCACAAAGGGTGAAGTGGTGCACCTACAACATGACTGACAAACATTAATGTACAATTGAAATTTCACAAGATTGTAACCTATCAATAACTCAATAAAAAAAAAAAAAGAATCACAGAGCTTTCCCAGATTCAAGGTGAGGGGACATAGAAAGTCACCATGAGTGAGGTAGTAAAGAATTTGCAGCCATCTTTCATCTACACATACGTGGATAATTTTTCCTTAGAAGGCTTTAAGAAATAAATGTGATCTGAGTTGAGGGCTTGGGACTGTCAATTTTTTTGCTATTTTTTTTATCTTCTGTCAAATGAGAGCTTGGTGAACTGATAGTAAACTCCCACCCTTGTCAGATAAATTAAAATTACATGCTAATTACTTCACAATCTACCACAATCTTTTAAAGTTTAAATAATGGAATGGTAATAACAATAACAATAGCTTTCTGTGTGCCTTGCTCAGTTCTAAGTGCATTTTCTATATTGATTCATATGATCTTTGTAACAAAGCCATGAGGTCAGTTCTTTCCTCAACCCTGGTTTCATATGAGAAAACTGAGGCACAGAGAAGTTAAATAACTTCCTAGAGTCACACAGCTAGTAAATGGCTGCAGTGGGATTTGAACTGCATTCTGTCTAGTTCCACTACCTAAGGGGAAGTCATCTGGTTGACTTTTACATTCCTCCCTTCACATGGAGGAAAATCAGCAGGTGTGTGAATTTGCTGCTAGTAAATACTATTATGTGCGTAAATTATACAAATATGTTCCTGTTAGAGCTTGGATCCAGAAGTGGAAAAATGGAAATGTTCTTTCCTCTATAGGTGATCTTCGGAGAGGCTATTTCAGGCAAACACTTCCATATTTTTGTCCTCCTAACCCCGCCCCTAGTCAACTTGAGTTTTGTCTAAAGTTAAGTTCGCATGCTCTGCTTTGGTGGCCTGGGGTTTCACTGGTTTGAATCCTGGACACGGACATGGCACCGCTCATCAAGCCGTGCTGAGGTGGCATCCCACATGCCACAACTGGAAGAACTCACAACCAAAATACGCAACTATGTACTGGGGGTCTTTAGGGAGAAAAAAGAAAAAAAATAAAATCTTTAAAAAAAATAATAATGCATTTATTGATCCCAAACTTGTTTTTATCAATGTCATCTTTTGGTCAAATGTAGTTGTTCATTCTAAAAGAGTGGTATGTGTGTGTGTGTTTGCGCGCGTGTGTAAAAATCCTATTGCTATTGTGACAAAACAGAGTTTCAGTAGACAAATTTAATACAGTCCCTGTCATGAAATCCCATTTTCTGAATTGTTTCTGGGGAGTCTTTAACTTACATGCTGACATAATCTGTGTTAGTTCATATTTGTTAACAACTCACACTGCAGTTTCCTGTTCCTTTACTGTTGGGAAATTTTAGCATCTCAGGACAGCTGGCTACCTTTGTTGTGACCCCGAAGCACTTTTTTATGATTCACAAGGAAAACTGATGTGTGGCCAGAATGGGCAGCGACAGGTGGAAGGCTCAAAGGTCACCCTTTGTACAGGTTCTCACCACAAGTGTGCACTCTCCACTTTTGTTATGTTAACCTCTTAATTACCCAGAGACAGCCACGGGTGGTGACGGAAATGAGCTAACTTAGAAGACTGCTGCACAGCCAGTTGAAATCCATGCATGGGCTCTGTATAATTTTCTGGTCTGGGAGTAAACTTGAAATAGACTTCAGAGGATTCCAGAAATTCTGAAGTAACCCAAAGGTTTGGGGATCATTTCTCAGGGCACAGCTGCAAGCAACACTCATTAAACAGATAAGTTTGTGTAACCTTCCTAAATGATCAAGAATAATATTTAGATTTTTCTAGTCCTTGGGTAATATGCTCTTGGTTTAAGAGTGGGGTATACTACCAGGTATTTTTTTGTATGTCGAAGGGATGAGATTTATTAATTAGCAAAGGATTAAGCCTAGCTGATGGTCAAGTCTTGGTCTTAAGACAACATTGTGGTCATGAATGTTTTTTTCCTTAGATTAAATTTCATATTGAATTGATTCTTTCACAGAGGAGTCTGAAATAAATGACCTTTATTAAAGCAGACCAATTGCAAATACTATCTAATAAAGACAGTTTCAAATGACCAATTTTCTTAAATTACCGAGGAATTGCCTTATTGATGAGGATTGAACTCCATTCTTTATAAATATTATCTCTAAATTTCAATAAAATCTTATAAAGTTAGATCTGTCTTCATCTCACAGATGAGGAGACAGGTTCAGAGAGATTCGGTAACTTGCCTAAGGTCACAAAACAAATAAAAGCCAGAGTTTTCCCCATTGAATAGTGCTACCTGTTTTTTTTGGTCTGTATTACTCAATTTCCATTGTATTTCCTGGATGGAAGGGGCTGAGTCCAAAGTCTAAGATGGAAAATTAATTTCAGAAAAGGCTTTTAGCAAGAGCTCATTTAACGTGTAATCTGGGATCATTTCTCAGGGCACAGCTGCACAGCCCCTATACTTCTTTTGGAGTTGCTTATGGTGATGTTTAACTGTGCTAGTTTGCTGGAGGATTCACTCTCTTTGTACCATAGATGTTACTTCTGTGAACACAAGTGAGTGAGTGCTGAGGCTTGGCAGTGTATCTACTTGATTTGTAGCTTCATCATAGGATGGCATACCAAGTAGGAAGGCTACGAAGTAAATTTTAATGTATATTTAGTTATCCATCCAACAACTGTCCGGTAGGTAAGGGTAGAGATACAAGGATAATCAAGACAAGATCTCAGCCCTTGACGTGACCATAGACACGCAGTGGGCAACTCCAACATGGTGTAATAAGAGCTACGACAGAGGTGCCAAGTCCTATGAGGAGAGATGAAGGAGCAACTAACTCTCTTTGGAGGATTCATGGAAGGCTTCACAAGAGAGGTGGCATTTGAGTTGGGTCTTTAAAGATGAGTTTGTTAGCTGGAAAGGGGGAATAGCATGCCTAAATGCAAAGTGTATCAAAGGGCGTGGAGTGTTTGGGGAACTCTGAGTGGCCTGTTGTGGTTGGAGCACAGAATATTTCTCTGTGGGGGACTTGAGGGAGGAGAGCTTGGAGAGGTGAGTTGAAGCCAGACGCTGAAGGGGTCCTCTAAGCAATGGGGAGCCATAGAAGGATGGAATAGTATGATTAGTTCTGTACGCTTTTCTTTACATCTGTGATCTAATCTTCTCATTGTTAGAAAAATGCAACAAGGCTTTAGAGTCTTCTGTGGCACAAACAAAATTACAACGATCTCTATGCATTTAAGGAGTCTTTCTCTTTAAGTCTGTTTAATTGGTTCATTTTCTCTTTGTATATTAAAGATACATTCACTTAGGTCTCTGGCTGTGGTTCTTGTGTTTTTTTGGACATCTCCTGCTCACTAATCTACTTGCAGTGTGTTTTATTCTCTGTCCTTTGGGCTCTATCTCTCTCTGTATCTCTTTTACTCTGTCCATAAGTGTGCACCTTTCCATCTGTTTCTCTGTCGGTCTCTCTCTTCCCTTGGGTATCTCATTCCATTTCTATCTTTTTTCCTTCTTAATCTTCTCTCTTAACTGGTGCTAAAGGGTTCTATAGGACAAGTCTCAGCTCTCTCTTTTTATCTTCCATGTTCTTTCCATCTTTTTAGCTTTTTATCTTCTGTGTTCTTTCCATCGTTTTAGCTTTTTATCTTCCATTAAAGATATTGATCTGTAGTTTCTTTTTTTTGTATTATCTTTGTCTAATTTTGGTATCAGGATAACACTGGCCTCATAAAATGAGTTGAGAAGTGTTCCTTTAGCTTTTATTTTCTGGATGAGATTGTGTAGAATTGGTGTTATTTATTCTTTAAAAGCTTTGTATAATTCTCCAGTAAAACCATCTGGGCATGGAGATTTAATTTTTGGGAGCTTTTAAATTATGAATTCAATTTCTTTGATAGTTACAGGACTATTTAGATTATCTATTTCATCTTGGTTGTTTTGGTAGTTTGTGGTTTTCAAGGAATTGATCTATCTTTTCTTAAGTTTTCAAATTTATGAGTGTAAAGTTGTTCATCATATTCTCATATTATCCTTTTAACAGCTCCAGGATTTTTAGTGATTTTCCATTTTATTTCTGACATTGGTAATATGTGTCATCTCTGTTTTAATTTTTGTCAGTCTTGCTAGAGGTTTATTAATTTTCTTGAAGTTTTCAAAGACTTAGCTTTTTTTCATTGATTTTCTGTTTTCAGTTTCACTGATTTTTTTAAATCTTATCCTCTGCTTGCTTTGGGTTTATTTTGCTCTTCTTTTTCTAATTTCTTGAGATAGAAACTTAGATTATTATTTTGAGACCTTCCTCTTTTCTAATGTAAGTGTTTGGTGCTATAAACTTCCCTCTCAGCCCTCCTTTACATAGATTCCCACATATTTTGCTGTTTTATTTTCATTTTCATTCAGTTTTTTTTTTTTGAGGAAGATTAGCACTGAGCTAACATCTGTGCCCATCTTCCTCCATTTCATACATGGGATGCCTGCCACAGCATGGCCTGATAAGTGGTGCATAGGTGTACGCTTGGGATCCAAACTGACGAACCCTGGGCTGCCAAGGGGGAGCACACAAACTTAACCACTATGCCCCCGGGCCAGCCCCTCATTCAGTTCTATGTGTAATTTATTTCATTTTTGACTTCCTCTCTGATCACTTGGAAATTAACCAATACAATTCTAAATGATCATTTTCTTTCTGTTTGGAAAAGTTCCTTTGGCCATTCTTTAAGGGCAGGTTTGTTAGCAACAATTTTTTTTAGTTTCTCTTCATCTGAGAATGTCTTTATTTCTCCTTCATTCCTGAAGGATAGTTTCACCAGATATAAAATTCACAGTTGACCTTTCTTCTCTTCCAGCACTTGAAAAGTGTTATACCATGGATTCATATGAGAAATCTGCTGCCATTTGAATTGATTTTCTGTTATAGATAGTTTCTCATTGGCTGATTTCAATGTTATTTGTCTTTAGTTTTTAGAAGTTTAATACTGATGTATCTTAGCATAGATGTATTTGAGTTTATCTTTTTTTTTTTTTTGAGGAAGATTAGCCCTGAGCTAACTACTGCCAATCCTCCTCTTTTTGCTGAGGTGGGTTTATCTTATTTGAGGTTTGTTCAGCCGTGAATCTGTAGGTTTATGTCTTTCTCCAAATTTGAGAAGTTTTCAGCCATTATTTCTTTGAATTCTCTTTCAGTCTCACGTTCCCCATTTGGACTTTTCTCCTTTCTTTCTGGACTACAATGATAGGAATAGCGGGTCTTTTCTTATAGTCCCACAGGTCCCTGAGGCTCTGTTGTTTTTTAGTTGATTTTCTCTCTGCTATATAAACTGAGTGCATTCCATTGATGTGTCCTCAAGTTCTCTGATTCTTTCCTCTGTTTGCTCCATTTTTCAGTTTAGCTCATTGGTTGAGTTTTAATTTTGGTTATTGTGTTTTTCACTTCTATAATTTCCATTTGGTTCTTTTTTATAACTTCTATATCTTTTGCTGAGGCTTTTCTACTTTTTCATTTGTCTCAAGAGGATATGTAATAGCTTGTTGAACTATTTTTATCATGGCTGCTTTCGAAGTGTTGTCAGATAACTCCAACACCTGATTTGTCTTGGTGTTGGCATCAGTTTATTGTCTTTCTTCATTCGAATTGTGATTTTCCTGGTTCTTTGTATGATGGGTGATTTTTTTTATTGTATTTTCAACATTTTGGCTATTATGTTAGGAAACTCTGGGTCCTATTAAATCTCTTATTTTAGCAGGAAGTCTCCCTGTTTTCCTTTATCATGCAGACTAGAAAACCTACAGATTCACAGCTGAACAAACCTGTAGGACTTTTTCTTCTCTGCTTTTAGAAGTTCTTTATATATTAAAGATATATTCACTGAGGGTATTACCTTTCAAAACTTAGGCAAAATGGATAATTTAAAAAATACAAATGATCAAAATTGACTTTAAAGGAAATACCAAACATGAACAAGTCCATACTCATTAAAGGAATTTGCTTAGTAGTCAAAAATTTGCCTGTTAATTCCCTCCCCACCCCCCATAGCCCACCCTTCCCACCAAACAAAACACAAACACCAGGCCTGGATGTTTTTACAAATGAGATCTACCAAAATTTAGAGGAACATAACACCTATTTTATAAAAACTGTTTTGGAGACTAGAAATAATAGGAAAATTCCCCAATTCATTTTATATGGTTAGTAAGAAATGATGAGAAGGAATCTCAGCATAGAGTAAACCACAGGGTTGTATTTTGTCCCTGTTTTTCAGATGATACATTATATTCGACTCCCATGTCTGCTTGTAGTATCAACTGAAATTGCAGTGCTGACCGTGGAAACCCAGACTTCCTCAGATGCCTGAAGTCATGCTTCTAGCCTCTTCTCTTTTGAACAACTGGAGAGGCATCTGGTGCTTGGATAGACCAATGAATAATGGTGTAACAGCCTTCTAATCCTGTAGAAACACTAAAGCTTACACAAACAAAGAAATTCCATGGCTTCTTCATGACCAGAGTATACAAATCTATGTATCTCCTTGCCAGCAGACTATTAGCTTCTGTTTTCTCATTCTTGGCTACTCCTATCTTCAGTTAACACTATGACACTATATTTGCTATCGTTCCATTCCATGGTTTTGGTCAAAACAAACAAGTCTTCTCCTGTATGAGACCCAGGTGGTTGGATTGTTATTTTTGGTTTCAGCAAATCCATTAAGAGGAAATATATCCTATAGGAGATATAAAGAAAAATCAAATGGAAATTTTAGAATTGAATAATAAAATAACCAAAATTTAAAAACTCAGTAGAATAGAGAGGACAGAGGAAAGAATCGGAGAACTTAAAGATAGAACCATAGAAATTACTCACTTTGAACAGAGAGAAAATAGACTGAAAAAATTGAGCAAACTCATAGACCTGTGGGACCATAACAAAGGCTGTGACATACATGTGACTGCAGTCCCAAAAGGAGAGAAGAGGATGGGGCTGAAAAAGTATTCAAAGAAACAATGGCTGAAAATATCCCAAAATTGGCAAAGGACATCAACCTGCAGATTCAAGAAACTTAGAGAATTCCAAACAAGATCAATCCAAAGAAATCCATGCCAAGACACATCATAATCAAACTTCAGAAAAGTAAAGACCAAGAAAATATCTTGAAAGCAGCTGGAGAGAGATGACATGTTATCTTTAGGGGAAAAAAATAATTTGAATGACAGGGGTTTCCCATCAGGAATCATGGAGGCTAGAAAGAAATGGCACAACATTTTTCAAGTGCTGAAAGGAAAGAGTTGTCAACCACAGATTCTATATTGAGTGAAATTCTCCTTCAGGAATAAAAGGGAAATAAAGACATTCTCAGACTAAGAAAAACTAAAAGAATTTGTCCCTAGTAGACCTACCCTTAGAAAATGTCTGAAGGAAGTTCTTGAAATAGAAAGGAAATGAAAGAATCTTGAAGCATCAGGAAGGAAGAAAGAACAAAGGTAAGAGTGAAAATATTAGTAGAAACAGTAGACTTTCTCCTCTTGAGTTTTCTAAATTATATTTGACAGTTGAAGCAAAAAGTATGACATTTTTTGATGTGGTTCTCAATGTAGTAGAAGAAATATTTAAGATAATTAATTATATTATAAAACAAGGAGGATAAAAGGCCTTAAAGGGAGGTAAGGTTTTTACATTTCACTTGAACTGGTAAAATTTCGACACCAATACACTGTGATAAATTATGAATATATAATATAATACCTGGAGCAACCACTAAAAATTCATTTATGTATGCAGCAACTTTCATGGACCTCAAGGGCATTATCCTGAGTGAAAAAAGCCAATCTTAAAAGGTCACATACTGTATGATTCCATTTATATAACATTTTCAAAATGACACACTTAAATTGATGGAGAACAAATTAGTGGCTGCCAAGAGTTAGGGGTGGTGGGATGGGTGGGTGTGACTAAAGAGGTAGCATGATGGAATGTTTGTGGTGTTGGAAGAGTTCTGCATCTTGATTGCAGTTGCTGTTACACATATGTACGCATGTGATAAAATAGCATAGAACTATACACACACGTTGAACCGACGTCTATTTCCTGGTTTTAATAATGTGCTGTAGTTATGTAAGATGTAACCACTGGGAGAAACTGGGTGCAGGAGACATGGGATAGACCTTTCTTTCCAATCTTTGCAATTTTCTATAAATCTGATTAGATCAAAATAAACAAATCTTAGAGAAAAAAATCTCACACTTATTTGGTGAAAATGTTTTTATTTTAATTTACATTTAATAAGTATTTTTTCCAAATGGCATATTCATTTGAATTTTCTCCAGTATTGGGAAATTTGTCCC
>NW_025801697.1:1383-5558 GCF_021613505.1 Equus quagga | reverse complement strand
AGGCAAATCTTGTTAGTATTTGGACAGTAGTATTGAAGGAAAATGTTGGATTGTGGCCAGGGAACTTCCAGGTGTCAGAGGTAGATGGCCACAAGGAGACATTACTATTAATAATACATGAATGTTGCGGAAGAAAAGAGCTAGAATCTAATATCCATGAATGCCTACTATAGCTTCTACAGAAACATAATTTTTCTCTCTTAAATCACTCTCATTTTTACAAAAGATAGCCAAATCAGGATTAACGGGTTTGCAAATCAAGTGTAGTTTCAATACAACTTGCTCCAATTATTTACATAAGAGCAGAAAGAATAGTAATTGTTCATACAGGCTTTTTTAAATGTGCTTCGCTGGATCTTTTCCTGCGGAATCTCAGATTGAACTGTGAAGGCCTCTAGAGGCCAGAAAAGCCAAGCCAAGGACTTGCCATCAGATTTGGCCTGAAGTACCTACAGATTTGAGTGGTGTTCTCTTTGAGGTCTCCCCAAATAAAAGGAGGTTCCTTGCACCTGCCAGATAAGCAAGCTTCCTTACTTACAGGGTAAGATTGCCAAAATCTCAGTAAACAAGGTACCAGGCCTGTGTTTCCGAGTGGCTGTATTCCAGAAAGTCCAATCTTTGTTCCTGAAACGCTGTCTTGTCATATCTGAGGCTGTGTGTTTCAAATATGACATTCCAGTCAAAGCCTTGGTAATATAACCAATGTGTCCTGTTATAAGGAGAACAGATTCTTATGGAACTTACGCAAATATTGCCACGAAATGACCATACTCAGTCACAAAGGGTTTGACAATTCCTTAGGGATAAGGTAGGGAGAAAAAGATAAATGTTTCAGTTTTGCTCATGAAGGTATAATTTCACCAAATGGCTGTAAGTCATTGTTAGCATAAGGGAAAAGAGAAAAAGATTTCCTTCATTACGAGAAAACAAAACAGCACATCAAAACTCAACAATATTTCAAACAGAAGTCCTAAAAATTTATAATCGTCCTAATCAGTGCACACAGTCCTGTATAATCAATTCTTGAGCTGAATCTTCTGTTAGCAGATCGATGAGCATAGTTTCTGTTAGAATTCTGTCATTTCTTACTCCGTTCAGTTTTACAATCTGAAGGTTTATCAGAAACCTGTCGTTTAGCCTCTTTCTGTCAGAATCCTTTCCAGGAATTTCTCGGAAGTTGAAACATATTTGCAAAAGGAAAAAGCATCAGAGTAAAACAACTATCTGCAAATGGACAAAGAACTCAAAAGGGCAATTGGCAAAGAAACTTGACTACTTCTGTGACATATAACACTGCCAGATAATAAGTGAACTTATCACTGACAACCAGGGCAGATCAGAATTTTAGGAATGCTATCTAATTTTGAGACGTCTATATTAATAACATTTACCCATCAAATACCAGCTAAGAAAGTCTATTGTTGCTTATTTCACAATGTTTCCCATTTAATTTAATAGACCAAATAAGCCAAATTACTTTAGCATTTTCCTCCTTGTAGGAAGAGAGAGCAAATTTCTTTGAGAAGTCTCAGGGACCCTCTGAAAATCCTCAGAATGATCATTCTTCTGTCTACCAGGTCTAAAGAACGCCTTCATTCAGGATTTGAATATTTCTGAGGGAGAAGCTTGTCACAACATATCCAAAGTTTTTAAAATGTTGTTCAAATAGCAAACAACACTCACTGTGAAACAATGCTCAGGTATCCATTCAAAGTGATAACAGAAAGAGTCAAAAATATTAAGAGTAACCTCAGCCATTATTTTCACAAAACAGATTTGTCTCTTAGGTAGACGTACTCAAAGGAACAGCTCTTACAACCTCTTTACCAAGAGCAGATCAAAAGTTCAAGAAAATGTATCCTTTTAGAGAAAACCAAATTTGAATTTCTGCACCTACTTATGTTTCACATTAAAACTCATTCACTTAATTGAACTTACTTTAGTCTACTTGAGCAGGCATAAAACTCATTTCAGAATTCCTCCTTCACAAACCTTCTACATCTTTCTTTTTCATTTTCAGTACTTGTCCCAAAGTCTTTCTTTTTTCCTTTCTAGTACATCAGGAGCAATTTATCTTTCTTAACCCATCAAACAAAAATATTTCCATTCTTTATACCTTTTTTACTGAAAACATACATTTTAACTTCCTTGAATACAGAGCTCTTTTGCTTAGTAATTTCCAGTAGCTTTAATTCCATAGGTTAGTTAGAACCTTTAACGCTTAACGGCACTAGGAAAATCACTAAAAAGGTAAACAATTATGAAATGACTTTTATATCAGCATTCTAAACACTTCACAACTTAAGAAATATGCCACTTCGCAATAAAACACAAGGCATGCTGTTTGATACACCAAACGCTTTTAGCCTCTTCAATAAGAAGCCAAAAGTAGATAACTTAGATATGTTTAACAATAATGTGTGAGTGTTCCGTTCTATCCAAAAGTGACCCGCATATTCATCTTTTTATCATTTAACTTAACTTGGCAAAACTCAAGATTGTTACCAAAAAGGATTTCGAAGCTGTTTTTTTCCCCAACTATACAGAACATAAAAGTTATTGTACTCACTTTTATGAGTTTTATGTATTTAAACCATTTGTTTCCAACAATTATGTTCAGATTACTAGGGAAACCTCATGAGGCATTAGACAAAACTGGTCATCATTTAAAGCTATTTTGCTGACAAATTTATCAGACAACGTGAACTTATGTGATTAGTAAACCGAGTCTGAATGCCTGCATCCTATGCAAATACTGACAACTCTGACAAGAAGACAATTTTCAATGAAACCAACAAACTTAAACAAGCTTTCATTGACCAAAGGTTAATTCACGTCACGTTAACTTTGAAAGTCACTCTGTTAATTTCGACTACATTTAGAATTTAAGAAAGCACTTACTTTAAGCCAACTAAACAGAGATCTTAATTTTGGCCAGACCATCCAGGGGTTAAAATATCACACGTATGATGCACACATAGACACATATACACAGAGACTGTACAACTATTGTTTTATAAACTACTGCCATGAATCAGGTACAATAATATAAAGCTCACCAGTTACAAATCAAAACTTTGTTTTGAGCCTTTTTACTAATACTTATGGAGAAGATCCTCAAGATGCTAGACTTTTTGCAAGGGCACACTTATGGCCATTTATCCTTTCCCCTCCTTTTTTTTTTTCAGTCTTAAGAATGAGTGATATGCTAGATAGTAGTCCCTGGAGAGGGGGGAAGATAATCCTTTTCATGGTAAAGGAACAAGGTGGAATCTGAACTGCCTCTAGAACTGTATTTCCAGTCTTGCAAGGATTTTCTAAGGACAGTTGCTCTTGATTTCTCAGAAACTGGACTGTAACTTGAAGGACGTTCTAGGTTGATCTACCTGTCCAACTGCACCAGAAAGGCAGAGAGAAACATCACACATTTTCTACCAGCTGGAGTTTCTGGGGCATAACCCATACAATTGAAAGTGTTTCTAATTAGTTAGATTGGCCCTGAGTGATGAGTCTTAAGGGATGCTTATCTCATTCCCCAAGGCAGTAAAGCCAGTGTCCGACTGACAGTGAAGTGGAGAAGGGTGGAGTGCATACAAGGGGCTTGAGCTGGCTGGAGGCCGGGGCTCCCAGTACCCGGGTTGACAAGGAAGTTCCTTGCAAAAGGTTTTCAAGTTTTCCGATTTTACATAAGTTCCAGGTTCTGGTCAGCTCCAGCCTGAACTTAACCAAGACTTGGTGCCAACAGAGGACATGATGAGCAAAACAAAGAAAGGAAATGAAGACATCAGACCTCACCCTCATGGCCGCTCAAAGAGGGTTATCAAGAGAAGACTCACTCAACAGTTCCCATGCTGGGGCACACTACTGTAGCATGACAGTTCACAGAATAAATCACAGGTCTGCTACCCTCATAGCCAACTCAGTAGGTGACTAAAACACTCAATGAGTCAACCCCCAAGAGAGGGCACCCTACTTGGGCTTTCCAGGGTGATCAGGCCCAGAAATGCCAAGTTTGGGCTCCCAGGGGTGGAGGCCATGACTGTTGACAGATTTCTTTGCTTCCCTGTTGCAAAGCTCAAAAGGAGACGAAAATCGCCATTGCAACTCTAAGAAAGATGAAAGAGACAGGTCCATTACCTTGAAAATCCCCCCAGGTTCAGGGGGGATTTTCAAGG
>NW_025801697.1:0-1283 GCF_021613505.1 Equus quagga | reverse complement strand
GCACCCTACTTGGGCTTTCCGGGGTGATCAGGCCCAGAAATGCCAAGTTTGGGCTCCCAGGGGTGGAGGCCATGACTGTTGACAGATTTCTTTGCTTCCCTGTTGCAAAGCTCAAAAGGAGAGGAAAATCGCCATTGCAACTCTAAGAAAGATGAAAGAGACAGGTCCATTACCTTGAAAATCCCCCCTGAACCTGGGGCAGCATCCTACCTGTCATTCCTCCTGTGGGGTTCCTTGTAACAAGGGGTGATGGCGGTATCCCCCAGCATTGCATCCATTGCATATCTTCCCTGGTATGCCTGGAAGTTACAGGTGCCTGGTGAACATCCTTCCTATTCTGCCTGGCAGTAATAGGTGCCTGGTGAATGGTCCCCAAGAGAAAGGGAGAAGTTCAAGAGAGAACAGGATGGAGAAAATTAGTGAGGCATTTTCCGCCGCTCTGAGGGACATTCTACCCAATTGCGTGTTGGAGGCATTCTCCGAGAAGGGCTTCCCATACACAACCAAAGGTTAGACTTTGGTACTTTCCTTGAACTGGAGTCCCAATTGGGACATTCACACAGTTCAGAGCATGGTCAGGTGCCATGGGAGGTATCCCAATCCAACCTTAGGAAAAGAAACCTTACAGGGGAGTCTTGCAGATTGCCGAAGGTCCTAATGACTTAAGTGGCCGACCCGTGCCCACCTAAAATTTGTATATTAGAGATAGAGTCAGGAAGGAATGGAGTAATTCACTCTACATTGCCCTTAGGCTTAAGGTACTGATTCTCTTCAAGCTGAATGCCATGTTTTGCCCTATAGAGTAGCCATGGACAGCAAACGTGGATTCATGCAGCTATCCAAGACAGTTCCTGATGGAGAAGTGAATTTAGATTCATCCTCGAAACAGAGAGAGGCAGAAGGAAGAAAAGGGCACTTACCAGAAGTTGAGCTCAGAAACCGATGAAGCAAGTTCCCGGTAGGGGGGCCACAATATATGACGGTGGGTCAGCGAGCTGATGAGTCGGAAGAAAGATTTCTTGGTCTCTCAAGGCCTGGCAGAGGTGCTCTTTTATTTAGAGAATGATACAGGATAACATAGGGACAGGACCCATGGGCAGTACAGAGTTGCTTCATGGGGACAGGACCTATGGGTAGTGAAGAGCTGCAGGTATGGGAACTGGACCCATGGGCAGTGAATAGCTGCTGCTGCTGCATGGGGAAAGGAGCCATGGGCAGTCAGATGTCCTGCTGCTTCCCTGAGTTGAGGGTAAGGGCAAATTTTATAAGGCATGGGTACGTGA
>NW_025801696.1:0-1269 GCF_021613505.1 Equus quagga | reverse complement strand
TTAGATTAACTTTCCTTCACAAAATGAGGATTTTCCCAACATAAACTAGTATAGAATCCATCTTTTCCTTTGACTCCTGTAGCTGCCTTTATCATACATTAGGTTTTGATAATGCAGGCACGTTTTCTGAGACAATCAATCGCTTTAATCAGTGTCTGTGTATGTTCCACGTTTATCTTGTTAAAAGTGACTATGACTGTATAATGTGTCTCAATCTCTGCAAAGGCTTATGTCTCCCAATTGCTCGTTGTTATTTTCTTTCAACTTTTTATTGAGATTATGATGGTTTACAACCTTGTGCAATTTCAGTTGTACATTACTGTTTGTCAGGCGTGTTGTAGGTGCACCACTTCACCCTTTGTCCCCACCCCCATCCCCCCTTTCCCCAGTAGCCACTACTGTGTTCTCTTTGTCCACATGTTTAACTTCCGCATATGAGTGGAGTCATACAGAGATTGTCTTTCTCTGTCTGGATTATTTCACTTAACATAATACCCTTAATGTCCATCCATGTTGTTGTAAATGAGACGATTTTATCGTTTTTTTGGCTGACTTGTATTCCATTGTGTGTATATATGTATATATACACCCTATCTTCTTTATCCAATTATCAGTTGATGGGCACTTAGGTTGCTTCCACGTCTTGGCTATTGCAAATAATGCTGCAATGAACATAGCGGTGCATGGGCCTTTTGGAATTGCTGACTTCAAGCTCTTTGGATAGATACCCAGTAGTGGGATGGCTGGGTCATATGGTATTTCTATTTTTAATTTTTTGAGAAATCTCCACACTGTTGTCCATAGTGGCTGCACCAGTTTACATTTCCACCAGTAGTGTATGAGGGTTCCTTTTTCTCCACAACCTCTCCAACACTTGTTACTTTTTGTTTTGGTTACTTTTGCCATTCTAATGAGTGTAAGGTGATATCTTAGTGTAGTTTTGATTTGCAGTTCCCTGATGATCAGTGATGATGAGCATCTTTTCATGTGCCTATTGGCCATCTGTATATCTTCTTTGGAGAAATGTCTGTTCATGTCACCTGCCCCTTATTTGATTGGGTTGTTTGAGTTTTTGTTGTTGAGCTGTGTGAGTTCTTTATATATTATGGAGATTAACCCTTTGTCAGATATATGACTTCCAAATGTTTTTTCCCGGTTGGTGTGTTGTTTTTTTGTTTCAATCCTGTTCTCCCTTGCCTTGAAGAAGCTCTTTAGTCTGATGCATTCCCATTTGTTTATTCTTTCTAGTGTTTCCCTTGTCTGAGAAGA
>NW_025801695.1:0-2321 GCF_021613505.1 Equus quagga | reverse complement strand
TTGCTTTCCATAGTATAATCATCATGGTCTTTCTCAGATTTCTCCCTATGGTATGCTTGTCAGTCAGTTCTCCTTCATCCCAAGGTATCAATTTTCTATTTGTATAATCACCCTATGTTCTATAGGCCTACGTGTGAGTGCTTTTCATTGTTGGGTGTTGTCTTTGAATTTACATTGGTCACTTGTTGCAATCTTTGCCATGCTAGCCTATGTCAAAGTGAGCTTGAGAACACGTGGTCATCTTGCTTGGTCTTACCTCCTGAGATCTTAAACTCCAAACTATAGGTAGTCATGGAAACCTCCTTCATGAACATAATGTATCTGAGACAAATTAGACGAATCTGATGAATCCGCTTCAGGGAAGGTACATTTCTGTTTCATTCCTGGATTTGGGAAGTTTCGAACTTGACCACCGATCGTTGAACGTTCCCTTAGACTACGTGTAGATATTGGTTTACTTTATTTCTATAGGGTGTGTTGTTTGTTTGATGTACATCCTCAGATCTGGCATGTTTATTTTTCTATAAAGATAATGGTAATGTTCTACTTTTGAGCCAACCTCCTTACATATGGTGTCAATACACGTTATCAATAATCATTCTACTCCAAGAGATGGGGGAGAGTATTTCATTGGAGCCAAAGTGAACACACTAGCCTGGCAGTGCAGCCCTCACAAAGCAACGAAGCCATCTGGAAAAGGGTGTTTCTCAGCGCACTTCTGGCGCCCTGCCAAAAAATGAGGCATACTAGAAGCATGATGGGGTTCCATTCCTTCATGGGTTCCAAGAGATGTATTGTGACACATTAGCATGTACCCAGTTGGCCTCCGTAATGCCAGAGCTATGGAAAGTGAGACTTCTCCTCAATTAATGCTAGAGGCAAAGGAAAGGAGGCATCAATCCTTCTCTACAATGTCCTCAGGACACCATTCTTGATTTTGGATTATGATTAAGGCAGGAGAATTTGTACGTCTGATAAGCCCCAAGTCCAGCCTCTGGTTTCAAATCAAGTTTCAAGCTTGAATCAGCATGGCCTCGCCATATACTTGAGTAGATGACAATGGTCTCCACTCAGTGCTTGTCCCTGTATTATTGCTTCATCACGATGACTTCTTTCTTACCCATTTAATCAACGTCTATTCTATCTCTTCAAGTTTCAGTGCTTGGTTCCTGTTTTTAAATTCTTTTCTGGGTATCTCTCACTTGAGTATCGTATCCCAGGATAATCCTCAGACTATAAAGATGAGGGCATCTGGGTGACAGGTTCACTGTGGTGTCATAAACACCCTCAAACTTCTAAGTTGTCCCGGCGTCTTCCTTGCACACAGTGTTTCAGAGCCATCTCATACCAGTCTGACACTCACACTTTCCATTTCCTGGATTTCTTGTTGGTTTCTAAGTTTATCCTTGAACTTTTAAATGTCTAGTACATTCTCTCTAGACACTGGTTTCTTTATTTTAAGTTTATCCTGGGTTTTATCTGTTACATTTTGTGGATATGGCCGAGTGTTTACACTTTCCCCAGTGAAAGTCTTGGAGTCCCTCCCAAGTGGAAGCTGCCCAGGCAATCCTCTGACGTGCAATGATCGTGTCATCTCATGCAGGCTGACAATTCCACCTATGCAGGTCACATCACTTTCTTCCCTCTGTATTTAGGGAAGTGTACCAGATGTGTCATAGATTGCAATATTTTCATGTTTTTTTCCTGGTGCATATCTATAAGGTATGCTCACAATTTCCACTTATTTATGATCTCTGTCTGCACCATACCATGAAACCTATCTTTCCTGATGTTACTAATGTGATCAGTACGTGTCATACGAATCCATGAATCCCAGGCCACCCACTAGTAACATGGACTCTTACAACCAGAACACATGGCTGGCCCTGAATTTTACTTTGGGACCAATTTTTTGCCTGAACTTGGGAAGAAGCTGGCCTGCTGTGATTATTCATGAAGGTAATTAGTAGTAACCTCATAGACGGTAATATTTTCCCTTGGTTGATGAGTGTAGCACGGAACACGTTCTCTTCGTAGTAGTCCTCTTAATCTATTTGAAATGGTCTACCTTTCTGTATTGTCATTAAGCATTTGGAGGAGATTCACAATCCTTGGAAGTTTATTTTCTCTAATGTCTTTCAGCCTCAAAAGCTTTTTGCCACAAATCTGCATGCCTTTTTGGATTTTTTCTTTCCCTCTGGGAACCTCACATCCAAAGTGAAGGCTGCCATCCAAAGCTAGAATGCTCAGTGGCCCCAGTGCAATTCTCTCTCCTGATGTATTGCCATAGAAGAGTATTGATTATGTGTTTTGACACCATA
>NW_025801694.1:1058-6633 GCF_021613505.1 Equus quagga | reverse complement strand
CCCCCCCTTTTCCCTGGTAACCACCGATCAGATCTCCTTCTCAATATACTAATTTCCACCTATGAGTGGAGTCATATAGAGTTCGTCTTTCTCTGACTGACTTATTTCGCTTAACATAATGCCCTCGAGGTCCATCCACCTTGTTGTGAATGGGCCAATTTCGTCTTTTTTTATGGCTGAGTAGTATTCCATTGTGTATATATACCACATCTTCTTTATCCAATCATCAGTTTCTGGGCATGTAGGCTGGTTCCACGTCTTGGCTATTGTAAATAATGCTGCGATGAACATAGGGGTGCAGCGGACTCTTGAGATATCTGATATCAGGTTCTTAGGATAGATACCCAGTAATGGGATGGCTGGGTCATAGGGTATTTCTATTTTTAACTTTTTGAGAAATCTCCATACTGTTTTCCATAGTGGCTGTACCAGTTTGCATTCCCACCAACAGTGTATGAGGGTTCCTCTTTCTCCACAACCTCTCCAACATTTGTCGTTCTTGGTTTTGGATGTTTTTGCCAATCTAACGGGGGTAAGGTGATATCTTAGTGTAGTTTTGATTTGCATTTCCCTGATGATTAGCGATGATGAACATCTTTTCATGTGTCTATTGGCCATATTCATATCTTCTTTTGAGAAATGTCTGTTCATGTCCTCTGCCCATTTTTTGATCGGGTTGTTTGTTTTTTTGTTGTTAAGCAGTGTGAGTTCTTTGTATATTATGGAGATTAACCCTTTGTCGGATAAGTGGCTTGTAAATATTTTTTCCCAATTAGTGAGCTGTTTTTTTGTTTCAATCCTGTTTTCCCTTGCCTTGAAGAAGCTCTTTAGTCTGATGAAGTCCCATTTGTTTATTCTTTCTATTGTTTCCCTCAACTGAGGAGTTACAGTGTCCGAAAAGATTCTTTTGAAACTGATGTCAAAGAGTGTACTGCCTATATTCTCTTCCAAAAGACTTATTGTCTCAGGCCTAATCTTTAGGTCTTTGATCCATTTTGAGTTTATTTTGGTGTGTGGTGAAAAAGAATGGTCGATTTTCAATCTTTTGCATGTGGCTGTCCAGTTTTCCCAGCACCATTTGTTGAAGAGACTTTCTTTTCTCCATTGTAGGCCCTCTGCTCCTTTGTCGAAGATTAGCTGTCCATAGATGTGTGGTTTTATCTCTGGGCTTTCAATTCTGTTCCATTGATCTGTGGACCTGTTTTTGTACCAGTACCATGCTGTTTTGATCACTGTAGCTTTGTAGTATGTTTTGAAATCGGGGATTGTGATTCCGCCGGCTTTGTTTTTCTTGCTCAAGATTGCTTTAGCAATTCGTGGTCTTTTGTTCCCCCATATGAATTTTAGGATTGTTTGTTCAATTTCTGTGAAGAATGTTCTTGGGATTCTGATTGGGATAGCATTGAATCTGTATATTGCTTTAGGTAGTATGGACATTTTAATTATGTTTATTCTTCCAATCCATGTGCAAGGAATGTTTTTCCATCTCTTTATGTCATCGCCTATTTCTTTCAAGAAAGTCTTGTAGTTTTCATTGTATAGATCCTTCACTTCCTTGGTTAAGTTTATCCCAAGGTATTTTATTCTTTTCGTTGCGATTGTGAATGGGATAGAGTTCTTGAGTTCTTTTTCTGTTAGTTTATTGTTAGTGTATAGAAATGCTACTGATTTATGCACGTTAATTTTATACGCTGCTACTTTGCTGTAGTTGTTGATTATTTCTAATAGTTTTTCTGTGGATTCTTTGGGGTTTTCTATGTATAAGATCATGTCATCTGCAAACAACGCGAGTTTTACTTCTTCGTTACCTATTTGGATTCCTTTTATTTTTTTTTCCTGCCGAATTGCTCTGGCCAGCACCTCCAGTACTATGTTGAATAGGAGTGGTGAAAGTGGGCACCCTTGTCTTGTTCCTGTCCTCAGAGGGATGGCTTTCAGCTTTTGTCCATTGAGTATGATGTTGGCTGTGGGTCTATCATATATGGCCTTTATTATGTTGAGGTACTTTCCTTCTATACCCATTTTACTGAGGGTTTTTATCATAAATGGGTGTTGGATCTTGTCGAATGCTTTCTCTGCGTCTATTGAGATGATCATGTGGTTTTTGTTTTTCATTTTGTTGATGTAGTGTATCACGTTGATTGACTTGTGGATGTTGAACCATCCCTGTGTCCCTGGTATAAATCCCACTTGATCATGGTGTATAATCTTTTTGATGTATTGCTGTAATCGGTTTGCCAAAATTTTGTTGAGGATTTTTGCATCTATGTTCATCAGTGATATCGGCCTGTAGTTCTCCTTCTTTGTGTTGTCCTTGTCAGGTTTGGGGATCAGAGTGATGTTGGCTTCATAGAATGTGTTAGGGAGTTCTCCATCTTTCTCAATTTTCTGGAACAGTTTGAGGAGAATAGGTATTAAGTCTTCTTTGAATGTTTGGTAGAATTCTCCAGAGAAGCCGTCTGGTCCTGGACTCTTGTTTTTGGGGAGGTTTTTGATTACCGTTTCTATTTCCTTACTTGTGATTGGTCTATTCAGATTCTCCATTTCTTCCTGATTCAGTTTGGGGAGATTGTAGGAGTCTAGGAATTTGTACATTTCTTCCAAGTTGTTCAATTTGTTGGCATATAGTTTTTCATAGTATTCTCTTATGATCTCTTGTATTTCATTGGTATCTGTTGTGATTTCTCCTCTGTCATTCCTGATTTTATTAATTTGCGCTTTCTCTCTTCTTTTCTTGGTGAGTCTGGCTAGGGGTTTGTCAATTTTGTTAATTCTTTCGAAGAACCAACTCTTTGTTTCATTGATCCTTTCTATTGTCTTTTTTGTTTCAATATCGTTTATTTCTGCTCTTATTTTTATTATTTCCCTCCCTCTACTGACTCTGGGCTTTGTTTGTTCTTCTTTTTCTAGTTCCGTTAGGTGTCATTTGAGGTTGCTTACGTGAGCTTTTTCTTGTTTAGTGAGGTGAGCCTGTATTGCGATGAATTTCCCTCTTAGGACTGCTTTTGCTGCATCCCAAATGATTTGGTATGTCGTGTTCTCATTTTCATTTGTCTCCAGATAATATTTGATTTCTTCTTTAATTTCTTCAATGATCCATTGTTTGTTGAGAAGCGTGTTGTTTAGTATCCACATTTTTGCACCATTCTCTGCTTTTTTCTTGTAGTTGATTTCTAGTTTAATAGCGTTATGATCAGAAAAGATGCTTGATATTATTTCAACTCTCTTGTATTTATTGATGTTTGCTTTGGTTCCCAAAATATGGTCAATCCTTGAGAATGTTCCATGTGCACTTGAGAAGAATGTGTAACCTGCTGTTTTTGGATGAAGTGTTCTATATATATCTATTAAGTCCATCTGGTCTAATTTTTCATTTAATTCTATTATTTCCTTGTTGATTTTCTGTCTGGATGTTCTGTCCATTGGTGTTAATGGTGTGTTGAGGTCCCCTACTATTATTGTATTGTTGTTGATGTCTTCTTTTAGTTCTATTAAGAGTTGCTTTACAAATTTTGGTGCTCCTGTGTTGGGTGCGTATATATTTATAAGTGTTATGTCTTCTTGGTGGAGAGTCCCTTTTATCATTATATACTGTCCCTCTTTATCTTTCTTTATCTGTTTTGCTTTGAAATCTACCTTGTCTGATATTAGTATAGTGACACCTGCTTTCTTTTGTTCATTATTAGCTTGGAGTATTGTTCTCCATCCCTTCACTCTGAGTCTGTGTTTGTCTTTGGGGCTGAGGTGTGTTTCCTGGAGGCAGCATATTGTTGGATCTTGTTCTTTGATCCATCCTGCCACTCTGCATCTTTTGATTGGGGAGTTCAATCCATTTACATTTAGAGTGATTATTGAGACGTGGGGGCCTACCACTCCCATTTTGTGTCTTGTTTTCCGGTTTTCTTCAGTTTCCTTTGTTTCTCGTCCCATGGTTTAATCTGTTCTGATGTAGAGCTGCTACTCTCTGTTGTTGTCCTTCTACTTATCTCCTCTGCTCTTGGTTTTGTAGCCCCTTTCCTTTTTTGGATTTTTCAGGAATGAGGGTTTTCCTGAGGATTTCCTGAAGAGGAGGTTTTGTGGCAATGAACTCCCTTAATTTTTGTTTATCTGGGAAAGTTTTTATTTCTCCATCGTATTTGAAGGATATTTTCGCTGGGTAGAGAATTCTCGGCTGTAGATTTTTGTCCTTCAGATTTTTGAATATATCATTCCACTCTCTTCTAGCCTGTAAAGTTTCTGCTGAGAAATCTGCTGATAGCCTGATGGGGGTTCCTTTGTAGGTTAGTTTCTTTTGCCTGGCTGTCCTTAATATTTTCTCCTTGTCGTTGACTTTTGCTAGCTTCACTACTATATGCCGTGGAGTTGGTCTTCTTGCATTGATAAAGTTTGGAGATCTATTGGCTTCTGTCACCTGAAGATCCATCTCTCTCACCAGATTTGGGAAGTTCTCAGCCATTATTTCTTTGAATAGGTTTTCTGCCCCTTTCTCCTTCTCTTCTCCCTCTGGTATACCTATAATCCTTATGTTGCATCTCCTAATTGTGTCTGATAATTCTTGGACAGTTTCTTCATTTCTTTTAAGTCTTGCTTCTCTCTCCTCCTCTGCCTGCAACAATTCTATATTGCCATCTTCCAAATTGCTAATTCTTTCCTCCATATTATCGGCCCTACTGTTCAGAGCATCTAGATTTTTCTTAATCTCCTCTATTGTGTTCTTCATTTCCAATATTTCTGTTTGGTTCTTCTTTATCGTATCAAACTCTTTTGTGACATAGCTCCTGAATTCGTTGAGTTGTCGGTCAGAATTCTCTCTTAACTCATTGAGAATCTTAATGATGGCTGTTTTGAAGTCATCGTCATTTAGGTTATATATCTCATTTTCTTTGGGATTGTTTTCTGTGTATTTGTTGCTTTCTTTCTGTTCTGGAGATTTAATGTATTTTTTCATATTGCTTGATGTTGTTGATTTGTGCCTCCGCATGGAGATAGAGTTTAGTTTCTCCTTTCACTTGTTTCAGCTGCTGCGGTGGGAGGAGCAGCTGTTTATATTTCACCAACCAGGAACCCTGTCCGTAGTTGCTAACTGGGCCTGGGCCCCTCTTCGTAGCCACAGTGGCCCTTTGGATTCCCTCCTCTGCTGTGGGGGCCGTCATAGGGGGGCTTCAGGCTGCAGGTGCCTACTGTTGCAGCCCACCTAGATGTACTCTCTCCTTGGGGTCTGCAACGGTGTTATGGGCTTTTCCAGCGGCCAGGGGTGGGATCACTTATATTTGTCGCTCCGTTGCTGTCAGCACCCACCAAATCTCACTTGTCCTCTGTGGGTCGCAGGAGAGCTATTGGCATCTTCTACAGTCTGTGGTTAGTACACCTAGCTATGCTGCTTTTGCCCTGGGGTCTTCCAGCCTTGTGGCTGGCGGCTGGGTGCCTTCTACTGGTGCTGTGCAGAGGCTTTCCCTAAGGCTGCTGTGAGCCTGTAGGGTTTCCCCCTAGGCTACTAAGCTGGGTCTCTGGAACTCTCTCCAGCCCCAGTCCTCTCCGAGATCTCTGGCAATCCCTAGCCCCACGGGGCGGGCAA
>NW_025801694.1:0-1048 GCF_021613505.1 Equus quagga | reverse complement strand
TCCTCTCCGAGATCTCTGGCAATCCCTAGCCCCACGGGGCGGGCAACTGCAGCTGGGGGTCGCCCCGCCCTCTGGGATTCTCTCCGGGCCTCTCCCAGAGCCGTGAATGTTCAGCGTGGCCCCTCTGCTAACGGCAGGCAGAGAGTTTTGTCTGCTGCCCGGGCGGAGCTCCGGCGCTTCCCCTCCGGGTCGCAGAACCAGCCTTTGAAAGTTCCCCCCGCCCCGGTCCTCTCCGAGATCTCTGGCAATCCCTAGCCCCACGGGGCGGGCAACGGCAGCTGGGGGTTGCCCCGCCCTCTGGGATTCTCTCCGGGCCTCTCCCGGAGCCGTGAATGCTCAGCGTGGCCCCTCTGCTAACGGCAGACAGAGAGTTTTGTCTGCTGCCCGGGCGGAGCTCCGGCGCTTCCCCTCCGGGCCGCAGAACCGGCCTTTGAAAATTCCCCCGGCCCCTGTCCTCTCCAAGATCTCCGGCAATCCCTAGTCCCACAGGGCGGGCAACGGCAGCTGGGAGATCTCCGTGCCCTCCGTGTCTCTCTCTGGGACCCTCCAGGTGCCCCGAGCACCAGGCTGGGTCTCCCCGCCAATGGCGGGGAGAGACTCTCCCCGCGGGCTCAGGTGTGCAACTCCAAAGTTTCCCTCTGCGTTTAGGAGTAATTGCAGGGGGTTTAGGTAGGGTTCTGGTCACCTGTTTCCACCGTCGCTCCTCTGTTGTGTTCTCGCTCCTGCCCTAGATGTGTGTGGATCCTCTGGGGGCATCCGTTGGAAGAAAGCTGCTTGCGGGTACTAGGCTGCCCGTCAGGGTCGGAGAGTTTTCACCTATTTCCACATCCTCCCGGAGGAAAGTCCATCCGCCTTCCGATGTATAGTCGCGTGGGTGTCTCAGACGTCCTGAGATGCTGTCTGGATATCCTTTGTCAAGCGATAAGTGTCCAAATAATTGTAGACTCGAAGGGCGAGAGACAAAGAGGACTACTCACGGCGCCATCTTGGCTCTCGGAAAGTGCCCTTTGATATTCTTATCTGCTTCCTTCCATTTCTCCTTCCTCCT
>NW_025801693.1:0-7226 GCF_021613505.1 Equus quagga | reverse complement strand
GAAAATCACAAGCGAGGCCAAGGCAGCATTAATAACAGATTGTTTAGGGGCTGGCCCAGTGGCCAAGTGGTTAAGTTCGCGCGCTCCGCTGCAGGCGGCCCAGTGTTTCGTTGGTTCGAATCCTGGGCGCGGACATGGCACTGCTCGTCAAACCACGCTGAGGCAGCATCCCACATGCCACAACTAGAAGGACCCACAACGAAGAATATACAACTATGTACCGGGGGCTTTGGAGAGAAAAAGGAAAAAATAAAAATCTTTAAAATAAAAAAATTTTAAAAAAATAAAAATAACAGATTGTTTAGTTCTCTCTCAGCAACCAATGGTGTTTGACATTGAGGAGCAGCTTTTCAGACTAAGTCACGCTGTCCTTCCAGCACCATTTTGAGTTGCAAAGATCTTTGGTGGGTGATTTCTTTTTCCTTTTATTGCGCTGTTATTAGCACAGCAATAACAATGATAACATTTCCATCCTTTCAGACCTCTTCCTGGGGATGACATCCGTGAAAAGGACTTGAGCTTCTGCTGATGACATGCTGAGCTCCGCAACAGTAGCAGCCCCTGCTGCTCATTAACATGCCACCGTAACGAGGTTTCCCTGACACTTCTCGGGGCTTGATTTGTCAGAGGGCAGCAAACTGTGGCCTGGAGGCTGTGAGCCAAGCCCTGTCCTTCCCCTGATGTGACAATACTGGCATTTTCATGGCCGAGGGGCGTATTGCTCTCTCCCCAAGGCTGCACTGAATTCTCATCAGTCGTCTGCATTATTCCAAATCATGCCAAGCACTGGTTAAATAAATTAGGTTACGTTCACTTTTCAGAATACTATACAGACATTACATAAGATACAGTATATCTACACTAATAAGGTAGTAAAACAACCAAGATATACGAAGTTCCAGAAAAGATCACATAACAACATGCATAAATGATCTCACTTACAAATATTCCCTGTCATTAATATATTAACATAGGAGATGGAGTGCCTGGAGGAACGCAGTGCAAGCTGCTGATAATGATTATGCTCTTACTGGCAAGGAAGCGAGGGAGGCGGCAGGGAAAGCCCCTTCGCACCTACCAGATGAGCGTGTCTGTGCAGGACAGTGTCCATTGCCTGTCCAGCGTCCGTTCCCCCTTCTTCTGGTGAGAGGCTTCACGTCTCTCCTCTCCCTCTGCCCTCCTCTCCCCACTACCCCTTCTCCTCCCTGTCCTCTTTCTGTCTTTTCAGTTGAAAGTACCAAAAGGCCTTCTAATAACTTCGTTCGTCTCAGACACAGACGGTGTTATAATCTCATGTGAAAGCTGCTGCTATGTAACACAACAACAAAGATACAAACGGTGAATACTTGGTGAGGTGAAAACAACACAATAGCTCAGCTGGAAAAGACCTTGATTCCAGCACAAACCCCAATATGGAAGATATTACAACCTTCAGTGAAATACCTTCCCTCACGTGGCTCAAAGGAAAATGGCAAAGTGGGCCATTATCCTTCTAGTGCAGGGAGGGCTCCGGGCTCAGCCCGCCCAGAAGACTCAATTAGGACGCCTGCTTTCAGTCAGTCGTAGGGAGCTCTGGCCTCTGCTCTTTCCTGTGCCCCATCAGGTCATAACCGCAAGACTTGAGCAAGTCTCAGACCACGTCTGCAGAGTAAACCCAACTCACAGTCAACACGCCGCCCAAGCAGCTCTGCCCTCTGCTGCCACAGATGGAGCCAGCAGGAGCACAGCCCTCTCCTCTCACTCCCAGGGCCTCACTAAGAGCCAAAAACTGCGTCTTCCCAGGAGAATTACGTACATGGTCATCCAGAAAAAAAGGAAAGAAAATCTTACAGAAATTATTGTTTTTTCCAGAAGTTGCCTTTTCCCCCTGTGTTCAGTGAGCACTCTTTGTTCTAGCAGTGCTGGTGGCCACAGCCTCGTCTTCAACGTGTCTTCTTCTCTCAGTTTCCAGGGTGCCCCATGCTCTTCCTTCCACCTCCTGACAACCCTTTCTCAGTCTTCTCCCTGTTTCCCTTCAACTTTGGGGTTACTAGATACCCATCCGAGCTCCCTTCTCTAACTGCTCATGCCCTCATCCAGGGGCTGCCAAGCCATCTCCTTCCCAGGCCTCTCTCCTGAACTTGACATTGTACCCGAATAAGTGGTACTCCTGAGCAGCCTGGCGTAGCGGGGAAAGCACTGGGCTGGGACCCAGAAGACCCAGATGTGAGCCCCAGTTCCCCTGAGGTCTGGCGTTGTGACCCTGAGAAAGGCCACTCCCTCCTCTGAGTGTCCAAGTCACTATCTGTAAAATTACACTCTGCACAGGTCCGCACGAGGACTAACTGTGCCGAGTCACGGGGGGATCATTAGTGAACCAAGAGGGCTGGGACCTGTGGAGGCTGGTTGTGTCTGGTGCCAGGTGGTGGACCAGCGGCCCTTTGATGAGGAAGGTCCATCAGGGACAGGAAAGTGACAGTCACCACTGACAGGCCATCCATCCCCCATCTCTACATGAGTCCAAACATATTTTGAAACAAGTGATTTTGGAAGAGAAAATATTTATGTAAAGAAGATATTTTAAGGCCCTGTTGAAGCCAATGTTCCAGAAATATTTCTGGTGAAAAAAATACCTTCTGGGAGTGTTTCAGGTGAGTTGGAGCTTGGACTTGGAGTTTCTGTGCTGGCAGCTGCTTCAGGGAACTCTGGGAGCTGCAGAACTCTGATGTTAAAAAGAATCTTACAGGGGCCAGCCCTGTGCTGTACTGGTTAAGTTTGGCATGTTCCATTTCAGTGGCCCTGGGTTCGTGGGTTTGGATCCCAGGTGTGGACCCATGCCACTCGTCAGCCATGCTGGGGCAGTGACCCACATACAGAATAGAGGAAGATTGGCAGCAGATGTTAGCTCAGGGTGAATCTTCCTCACAAAAAAAAAAAAAAGAATCTTACAGAAACTTATACTTGCTCACTTGTCGACTGCCGGTAAATAAACCCAAATTAGTCTAGTGTCAGAAACATTAAAAGTGAAGCTTTGAAGACGTGCCCAGAGGACCATCTCCTGACTGAGGACCTGAAGCCAAATGCCCCAGGAGTGGCCTTCCTGATGGAGTGCACTCACAGCCTCTCTGCTGAGGAGATGCTGTCAGTTCTGTCTTTATTGATTTCCACTTTGCACAAAAGCCTCTCAAATCAAATCAAACTCGCTAGGAAATTGGGGGTGGGGAGACAGGGGACTATCCTTTCTTTGTCTCCAGGGCTTTAAAGGTGTGCCCCTCCTTCCAAATGGCCCAGGGGGCCAAAAGTCATCCCCAAAACATTACGTCAGCTCGCTGCCTTCCCCTCTGTCTGCTTTAAGGCAATTCTTTACCCGCATTCACTGTCATTCTTTCCTGCCAGACCATAACCCATTAATGCAGAGGACAGACAAGGCTGCTGCCACAAGGCTTTCCTCAGCTCTCTGCTCTCTCTGCTGCAGGCTAACCTGAGGGACAAAGGGTTTGCAGTTCCAAAGACAGGGATCCAGCTGGAGGAGAAGGCAGAGCAAGGGCAGGGTCAGCACAGCCTGGGCCTGATGCCTGAGCACCTGGCCCTTTCCTCAGGGTCCTGGAGGGCTCAGCTCAAACGACGCTTACTCAGAAGGCCTTTCCTAGACTTCCTATTCAAAAGAAAGTCACCTCTTTATGACCTTGGGGTAAAGAAAAATGTTTAAACGGGCGCAAACAACACTAATCATAAAAGACACATTTGATAAATTGGTCCATATTAAAAATAAGAACTCTGTTTATCAAAAGAGACCAATAGGAGAGCGAAAAGGCCAGCCTCACAGTGAAGTCGTATATTCACAACACATATAGCGCACAGGCCCACGGCAAGAGTGTGTAAACTGGGGATGACAGTATCCTCCCACTTCCCTCCAGTTCCATAATGGGGATGTGTTTGAAAACTACAAAGTGCTTCATCAGCATAAGGAGTGACAAGCTTAGGTCTTCTTGGTGAGTTATTTTAACAGTACCAGGTAGAGCAGAGGCAGGCAGAACTAAGTCCTGTCTCTCCCCTCCGCACTTCATAACCAGGGATAATCATCATCAAATCTAACCATGCTGCCCTCCTGCCTAAAGCCCTGTAACGCCCATAACCTACGAGATGCCGTCCACAGTCCTTAGCGTGTCCATCCAGGTCCTTCACCTCCAATCTCTGCTGCCATCTCTCCACTCTCCTTCTTGCCATGACCCCTCAACACTGAGCCCCAGCCGCCCAGAGAGCTTGCCACACTCCAGGCACGTCACATTCCTTAACATCCCTGGGCCTTCGCAAGCTCCTCCCTCTTCTCAGAAGGTTCTTTCTTCCCTCTCTGCCTTAGCAAGCTGCCACACTCAATCTAAGCCTTCAGGGGTGCATCCACCATGTTGCCGCTTTGAAAAACCAGTCCTCTTGCTTCCCATGGGATCCTGGTGGCTGCAGTTCCAGTGTCCTTCCATCTTCTGGCCATGAGGACAGAGAGGCTGGTCCCAGAGTGGACTTGTGATGCAGTCCTTCCTGGGATTAATACATAAACATTTGGAAAGAGCAGTCCCTCTCCACGCAGGGTTGCCAAACTGGAAGGATGTGAGCCGAGTGCTAACAGCAACCGTCTTTGATGACACACGGGGAAGCCAGTCTGTATATGAAGCCAGCACAGCGGGCAGAGAGAGCCATATGACCCTGCAAGGGCACTCCCCACCCAGTTCTGCGAGACTAATAATCCTCTTCTTTTGCTTAAACTAGTTTGAATTGTGTTTCTGACCAGCTAACCACAGTATATTCACCCTAGTCCCTTCCCCTGGGAGAAATTTATCTCATTAGACGTAAGCACTGTGTATATCATTTCCTCTTCCTTATCCCAACCTCTGTCCCAGGCTGCCCATAAGACAGTAGGTCTCAATCCTGGCTGCACATTAAAATCACCTAGGACTTTCTAAAAAATACCAATGCCTAGGTCCCACCTCAGACCAATAAGTCCGAATCTCTGAGGGTGAGGCCCGGGTGTCAGAATTTTTTTAGGTTCCCCAGGAGATTTTCATGGCTACCCAGCCTGGGGACTATACACCAAATAGAAGGACAGCCTCTTCTCTTTGGAGATGGATGAAAAGAATGTGAAGTCACCACAAATGGAAAAAGAAGGAAGACTGGTGGGGAAGCTCCAGGTGACACTGTGTGTGACGGAATTCCCTAAAAGAATCCCAGCAGACAAGCACGCGCTGGCTGGGCAAGGCCAGGCACCACAGCCCAAGACCCTGGCTTTGACAGCAGATGACGTGGGTCCAAGGCCAAGCTCTCCCACTTACTAGAGACACAACCTTGAGCAAGTCACCTCAGTTTTCCCATCTATCACTTGAGGGTCACAAAGCCAACCTGTCCAGCTGCCTACATCAGACTAAGCCACTCTTGCGGTTCAGGGCTGGTGATGGGAGTTGGAGTTCTAGCTGAGCAAGCTGATGAGGTATCTAGCAGTTCAAACATTGTAATGGCTTTTTCCATTTCTCACATCAGTGGTGATGACTCTAAAATGGCCGTGACTTCCTTCATCTCCTCCATTAGGGACTGTCTCCTGGCATCAGAAAAGCCCTGCCTGCATCTGTTTTGTCAGTTACCATCCCCCCATATTTTCTGAGGCTCTAAAGATGGCCCCACATGGCCCCACCTCAGCAGACACAGGCCTGTTTTTGCAGCTTGTGCAGCGTCAACCACCCTGTGCCCTTCAGAAGTTCATTTAAAGGCATTACTGAAAGATTGCCTTTTACATACCAGCATGCTTCTCTGCGACCCTGCCCAGAGATGTCAGCTCTATGCAGCCTCATGCTCAGAGCTTCCTTGAAAGTAAATGAAGGAGACAGCTTCAGAGTGGTTGGAAACAATTTGTCTGAAGGGAGATTCTATAAACTGGTTTAACGTTTAGTTCTGGGCGTCTGGAAGAGAGATCTGTCTTGGTAGTCATGGTAGAAAAAAAGAGGTAGGCACTCAAGGATCTTTAACCTGGGAACAGAGCAGAGACAGATGAGCAACTTTGCCTGGACAGACCCATGGCTGACATGTTCAAAACAAACACACGCACATACGCCAAGTTATACTGAAGGTCGCTGCTGAAGAGTCCTAAACAAAAGGAGCCAGCCGCAAGCAAGCCTTTCTTAAAGAAGTGTATTAGTTGCATCTAACTGCTGTAACAAATTTCAAGACTTCAATAACTTAACACAATAAAAAACAGTATTTTTGCTCAGATAAAATTTTATTTTATTTATTTATTTATTTTTAAAGACTGGCACCTAGGCTAACAACTGTTGCCAAGCTTTTTTTTTTTTTTTTTTCTTTTTTTTCCCAAACCCACCCCCCCCCCCCCCCCCGGTACGTAGTTGTATATCTTAGTTGCAGGTCCTTCTAGTTGTGGGATGTGGGACGCCCCCTCAACATGGCCTGACGAGCGGTGCCATGTCCGTGCCCAGGATCCAAACCCTGGGCTGCCACAGCGGAGTGGGCGAACTTAACCACTCGGCCACAGAGCTGGCCCCAACAGATAAAATTTTAACGTGTGCTCCTGGTCAGGCTACTCTCACAGATGGTTCCCCTCCACTTGGCAACAGGTACCCAAGCTCCTTGCATCTTGTGATTCTGCTCTGCTCTGGGCTTTCCAAGCCTTGTCCATGAACTCAGTGGAAGTGGGGAGAGAGACACTGTGTGGAGGATGGTGGGAGGTTCCATGTGCAGGGTCTGAAGAGGCCCACATTCCATTGACCCTACCTAACAGCAGAAGGCTGAGAATGAGTCTGCATGTGGGCTTTGTGAACACGTCTCTGCCACCAGAAGCATCTGAGTTACCGACGATATTTCCCTTTTCGTTTTATGTCTGACTGTCACTATCATTTTCGCAAGCATGCTGCCTGTCTGCTCTGGGCCGTGCACATGAGGCCAGGAGATCCAGGGAAGCATAGCACGTGTGAAGGAAAGGCCGCACTGCCATGTGGAGCCCATGCTCTCCAGTGGGAACCCAAGGGTTCAGACTCTGCCTCTATCCCTTTTTGGCCAAGTAGCACATTGGGCGATCAACTTAATCTCTCTGTGCCCCTGTTTTCTCCTGTGTAAATGGGGATAGTAGTGCTTACAGCACAGACTGTGGTAGGACTGAGCTAACTGCTGCCAATCCTCCTCTTTTTGCCGAGGAAGGCTGGCCCTGAGCTAACCTCCGTGCCCATCTTCCTCTATTTCATATGTGGGAC
>NW_025801692.1:0-1703 GCF_021613505.1 Equus quagga | reverse complement strand
TGGCTATAGCCCATCTTCCTTCTGCACTCGTCCCTTGCTGGGCTCCATGGAGGCATCCAAGTCTTGGGTAGTGGGAGTGACGCTGTGGTGAACTCAGCGGTGCACATGTCTTTATGCGGGAGTGTTTCCGAGTTCTTTGGATCAACACGCCGCAGAGGAATAGCTGGATCATATGGGACATGGATTCTTAAAGTTCTGAGGCAGTTCCACACCGCTTGGCGTAGTGGCTGCACCGGTCTGCACTCCCACCAACGGTGCAGGAGGCTTCCCTTCTCTCCACCTCCTCTCTGACACTTGTTGCTTCCTGTCTGCTTCTTTATAGGCATTCTGACCACAGTGAGCTGCTGTGCCCTTGCAGTTTGCATTTGCATTGGCCTGAGACTTAATGACGGTGAACAAGTGTTCGTGCACCCGTTGGCCCTCTTTCGATCTTCTTGGCAGAAATCTCTGTTTCCATCTTTTGCCCAGGTTTTCATTGGCTTGTTGATTTTTATTCTTGTGGAGACGTGCGAGTTGATTGCATCTTTGGGCTTTTCATCCCTTGTCCGATGTGTGGTTTGCAAACATCCTCTCCCAGTCGTTCTGCTATCTTTGCATTCAGTCGATGGTTTCCTTCACTGGGCAGAAGCGTCCGCATTTGACGTGGTCCCGTTGGTTTCTTGTTGACTTGGTTGCCCTGGCCCAGTCGGACCTGCTTCTTCCAAACGGGCGGCTCAGACAGATGGCAAAGAGCACTCTGCCTAGGTCTTCTGCTACAAGGTTCACGGTTTCAAGTCTGCCATTCAAGGCTTTGATCCATTTCAGGTGGTGTGTGTGCCAGGTGTAACATCATGGTGTACTCTCGTTGTGTTCCATGTGGCTGTGCAGGCTTCCCAGCACCGTTTATGGTAGAGACTCTCCTTTCTCCGCTGTCTCCTCTTGGCTCCCTGGTCGAAAATGGGCTGTCCATGTACGTTTGAGTTGGGCTCTGGGTTCTCGATTCTGTTGCATGGGTCTGTGTGCCTGTTTTGGGGCCCAGACTGTGCCGTCTCGGTACCTAGGGCTTCGTCCTGTATGTTGAAATCGGAAAGTGTGCCTGGTCCTGCATTTTTCGTTTTCCTGAGGATTCCTTTGCCTAGTCAGGGTCTCTTGTTGCTGGCTAGAATCTTTAGGATTCCCTCTTCTGTCTCTGTGGGAAACATTGCTGCAACTTTGACTGGGATTGCATGGAATCCAGAGATTCCTTGCTCTGCTAGGGACGTTTCAAGTGTGTGGATGCTTCCACTCCTAGATCCTGGAATCTCCTTCTTTCTCCCTGTGTCTTCTTGTATTTCTTTCCCCCAACGTTTGTTAGTTTTCCATTGCCATGGCTTTCACCTGTTTTGCTAAGTTTCTTCATAGAGATCTCATCCTTCTCACTGGCATGCAGTTTTTCACTTTTTCTTTTCAGCTTCAGTTTTTCTATGCTTTGCAACTTTGAATCGGTTTTGTTCTGGCAGAAGTGCATCGCTGAGCTCACATCTGCCGGCAATGCTCCTGTATTTGCTGTGGAAGTCTGGCCCTGTCTAACGTCCCTTCCCATCTGCCTCTACACTACCTCGGACGCCTGCCCCAGAATGCCTGAAGCAGTGGTGAGCAGGCTCACCCGAGGGTCCACCCGGCCCACCCCGGGCCACCGACCCAGAAGGTGCGGACCTCACCGCTGCACCACCGGCCGGCCCCTT
>NW_025801691.1:0-1456 GCF_021613505.1 Equus quagga | reverse complement strand
TTCTTATGGAAGAGGCTAAAAGCGTGTGGGTGTATTAAAAAGCATGCCTTGTGTTTAGTTGTAAAGCGGCGTGTTTCTAAACTTATGAAGTGTTTAGAATGCTGATAGAAAAGACAATCCATAATTGTTTACCTTTTTAGTGTTTACTAGGTCTGTTGAGAGTTAATGTTCTAATTACCTTATGGAATTAAACCTACTGCAAATTACTAAGGAGCATAGCTTTGTATTCAAGGAGGTTAAAATGGATGTTTTCAGTAAAAAAGGCATAAAGAATGGAAATATTTTTGTTTGATGGGTTAAGAAAGATAAATTTGTCGTGATGTACTAGAAAGGAAAAAACAAAGATTTGGGTCAAATTCTGAAAACAAAAAAGAAAGTTGTAGAAGGTTTGTGAAGGAGAAATTCTGAAAGGAGTTTTATGCCTGGTCAAGTAGACTAAAGTAAGTTCAATTAAGTGCATGAGTTTGAATGTTCAAAATAAGTAGGTGCAGAAATTCAAGCTTGGTTTTCTCTAAAAGGATACATTTTCTTGAACTTTTGATCTGCTTTTGGTAAAGAGGTCATAAAAGCTGTTCCTTTGAGTAAGTCTACCTAAGAGACAAATCTGTTTTGTGAAAGTAATGACTGAGGTCACTCTTAAGATTTTTGACTCTGTTATAACTTTGAATAGATACCCGAGCATTGCTTCACATTGAGTGTTGCTTTCTATTTGAACAAGCATTTGAAATGCTTTTGATATGTTTTGACAAGCTTCTCCCTCAAAAAAATTCAAATGCTGAATGAAGGCTTTCTTTTGACCTGGTAGGCAGAAGAAAAATTACTCTGAGGATTTTTAGAGGGCCCTGAGACTTCTCGAAGACATTTGCTCTCTCTTCCTATAAGAAAGAAGATATTAAACTAATTAGGCTTACTTGGTCTATTAAATTACATGGGAAACATTGTGAAATAAGTGATGATAGACTTCCTTAGGTGGTATAAGATGGGTAAATGTTATTAATATAGGTTTCTTAAAATTATATAGCATTCCTAAGAGTCTGATCTTTCCTGGTTAACAGTCATAAGTCCAATTCTTATCAGCAAGTGTTATATGTCACTGAAGTAGTGAAGTTTCTTGGTCAATTGCACTTTTGTGTCCTTTGTCCATTTCCAGGTAGTTGTTGTTTTACTCTGATGCTTTTTTCTTTAGCAAATATGCTTCATCTTCTGAGAAATTCCAGGAAAGGGTTCTGACACAAAGGTTCTAAACGACAGGTTTCTGATAAACTTTCAGATTGCAAAACTGAACGGAGTAAGAAATTACAGAATTCTAACTGAAACTAAGCAAATCGATCTACTAACAGAAAACTCAGCTCAAGAATTGATTATACAGGACTGTGTGAACTGATGAGGATGGTTGTAATTTTTTAGAACTTCTGTTTGAAATATTGTTGAGTTTTGATGTGTTGTTTTGTTTTCT
>NW_025801690.1:1850-5785 GCF_021613505.1 Equus quagga | reverse complement strand
ATTACTCCTAAACGCAGAGGGAAACTTTGGAGTTGCACACCTGGGCCCGCGGGGAGAGTCTCTCCCCGCCATTGGCAGGGAGATCCCACCTGGTGTTTGTGGTGCCCGGAGGGTCCCAGAGAGAGTCGCTGAGGGTACGGAGGTCCCCCGGCTGCCACTGCCTGCACGGTGGGGCTAGGGATTGCTGGAGATCTCGGAGATCTTGGAGAGGACTGGGGCTGGGTGAAGCTGCAGAGGCCGGCTCCACGCCCTGGAGGGGAAGCTCCAGAGTTCCGCCCGGGCAGCAGACAGGGCTCTCTGCCTGCCATCAGCGGAGGGGCCATGACCAGCATTCACGGCTCCGGGAAAGTCCTGGAGAGGATCCCAGAGGGAGAGGTGACCTCCAGCTGCCATTGCCCGCCCTGTGGGACTAAGGATTGCTGGAGATCTCAGAGCGGACTGGGGCTGGGTGAAGCTCCAGGGGCCGGCTCTGCACCCCAGAGGGGAAGCTCCGGAGTTCCGCCCGGGCAGCAGACAGGGCTCTCTGTCTGCCATTAGCGGAGGGGCCATGACCAGCATTCACAACTCCAGGAAAGTCCCGGAGAGAACCCCAGAGGGCGGGGCAACCCCCAGCTGCCATTGCCCGCCCCGTGGGGCTAGGGATTGCCGGAGATCTTGGAGAGGTCTGGGGCTGGGTGAAGCTCCAGAGTTCTGCCCAGGCCGCAGACAAAACTCTCTGTCTGCCATTAGCGGAGGGGCCACGCCCAGCATTCACGGCTCCGGGAAAGTCCCGGAGAGAATCCCAGAGGGCAGCGCGACCTCCAGCTGCTGTTGCCCACCCCATGGGGCTAAGGATTGCCGGAGATCTCGGAGAGGACTGGGGCTGGGTGAAGCTCCAGAGGCTGGCTCTGCGCCCCGGAGGGGAAGCTCCAGAGTTCTGCCCGGGCAGCAAACAAAACTTTCTGTCTGCCATTAGCAGAGGGGCCACACCCAGCATTCAACTCCGGGAAAGTCCCGGAGAGAATCCCAGAGGGCGAGGTGACCTCCAGCTGCCATTGCCCGCCCCGTGGGGCTAGGGATTGCCGGATATCTTGGAGAGGACTGGGGCTGGGTGGAGTTCCAGAGGCCCACTCCGCACCCTGGAGGGGAAGCTCCAGAGTTCTGCCTGGGCAGCAGACAAAACTCTCTGTTTGCCATTAGTGGAGGGGCCACGCCCAACATTCACAACTCCAGGAGGTCCCGGAGGGAATCCCAGAGGGCGAGGTGACCCCAGGCTGCCGTTGCCCGCCCCGTGGGGCTGGGGATTGCTGGAGATCTTGGAGATCTCGGAGATCTCGGAGAGGACTGAGGCTGGGTGAAGCTCCAGAGGCCGGCTCTGCGGACTGGAGGGGAAGCTCCGAGTTCTGCCTGGGCAGCAGACAAAACTCTCTGTCTGCTATTAGCGGAGGGGCCACGCCCAGCATCCACAATACCGGGAGGGTCCCGGAGAGGAGAATATCAGGCAGGGCAGCAGCTGACCAGCTACCACGGAAATCAGGATCTCCGGCTATCCCCCAAGACAGGGCAAAGGGCTCCCCAAGTTCCTGGGGAACAAGACTGGGGCTGGGGGGAGTTCCAGTGACCCAGCTCCGTAGGCTAGGGGGAAACCCTACAGGCTCACAGCAGCCTCAGGGAAAGCCTCTGCACAGCACTAGTAGAAAGCACCCATCCGGCAGCCACAAGGCTGGAAGATCCTGGGACAAAAGTAGCATAGCTAGGTGAACTAACCACAGACTGTAGAAGATGCCAATAGCTCTCCTGTGACCCATAGTGGACAAGTGAGATTTTGTGGGTGCCAACAGTGACAGAGCGACAAATATAAGTAATCCCACCCCTGGCTGCTGGAAAAGCCCATAACACCGTTGCAGACCCCAAGGAGGGAGCACGTCTAGGTGGGCTGCAACAGTAGGCACCAGCAGCCTGAAGCCCCCCTGTGACGGCCCCCACAGCAGAGGAGGGAATCCAAAGGACCACTGTGACTACGAGGAGGGGCCCAGGCCCAGTTAGCAACTGCAGACAGGGTTCCTGGTTGGTGCAGTATAAACAGCTGCTCCCCCACCACAGCAGCAGAAACAAGTGAAAGGAGCAACTAAACTCTATCTCTATGTGGAGGCACAAATCAACAACATCAAGCAATATGAAAAAATACATTAAATCTCCAGAACAGAAGGAAAATAACAAATACACAGAAAACAATCCCAAAGAAAATGAGATATATAACCTAAATGATGATGACTTCAAAACAGCCATCATTAAAATACTCAATGAGTTAAGAGAGAATTCTGACAGACAACTCAACGAGTTCAGGAGCTATGTCACAAAAGAGTTTGATACGATAAAGAAGAACCAAACAGAAATATTGGAAATGAAGAACACAATAGAGGAGATTAAGAAAAATCTAGATGCACTGAACAGTAGGGCTGATAATATGGAGGAAAGAATTAGCAATTTGGAAGATGGCAATATAGAATTGCTGCAGGCAGAGGAGGAGAGAGAAGTAAGACTAAAAAGAAATGAAGAAACTCTCCAAGAATTATCAGACACAATTAGGAGATGCAACGTAAGGATTATAGGTATACCAGAGGGAGAAGAGAAGGAGAAAGGGGCAGAAAGCCTATTCAAAGAAATAATGGCTGAGAACTTCCCAAATCTGGTGAGAGAGATGGATCTTCAGGTGACAGAAGCCAATAGATCTCCAAACTTTATCAATGCAAGAAGACCAACTCCACGGCATATAGTAGTGAAGCTAGCAAAAGTCAACGACAAGGAGAAAATACTAAGGACAGCCAGGCAAAAGAAACTAACCTACAAAGGAACCCCCATCAGGCTATCAGCAGATTTCTCAGCAGAAACTTTACAGGCTAGAAGAGAGTGGAATGATATATTCAAAAATCTGAAGGACAAAAATCTACAGCCGAGAATTCTCTACCCAGCGAAAATATCCTTCAAATACAATGGAGAAATAAAAACTTTCCCAGATAAACAAAACTTAAGGGAGTTCATTGCCACAAAACCTCCTCTTCAGGAAATCCTCAGGAAAACCCTCATTCCTGAAAAACCCAAAAAAGGAAAGGGGCTACAAAACCAAGAGCAGAGGAGATAAGTAGAAGGACAACAACAGAGAGTAGCAGCTCTTCATCAGAACAGATTAAACCATGGGACGAGAAACAAAGGAAATTGAAGAAAACCGGAATACAAGACACAAAATGGTAGTGGTAGGCCCCCACATCTCAATAATCACTCTAAATGTAAATGGATTGAACTCCCCAATCAAAAGACACAGAGTGGCAGGATGGATCAAAGAACAAGACCCAACAATATGCTGCCTCCAGGAAACACACCTCAGCCCCAAAGACAAACACAGACTCAGAGTGAAGGGATGGAGAACAATACTCCAAGCTAATAATGAACAAAAGAAAGCAGGTGTCGCTATACTAATATCAGACAAGGTAGATTTCAAAGCAAAACAGATAAAGAAAGACAAAGAGGGACAGTATATAATGATAAAAGGGACTCTCCACCAAGAAGACGTAACACTTATAAATATATACGCACCCAACACAGGAGCACCAAAATTTGTAAAGCAACTCTTAATAGAACTAAAAGAAGACATCAACAACAATACAATAATAGTAGGGGACCTCAACACACCATTAACACCAATGGACAGAACATCCAGACAGAAAATCAACAAGGAAATAATAGAATTAAATGAAAAATTAGACCAGGTGGACTTAATAGATATATATAGAACACTTCATCCAAAAACAGCAGGTTACACATTCTTCTCAAGTGCACATGGAACATTCTCAAGGATTGACCATATTTTAGGAAGCAAAGCAAACATCAATAAATACAAGAGAGTTGAAATAATATCAAGCATCTTTTCTGATCATAACGCTATTAAACTAGAAATC
>NW_025801690.1:0-1750 GCF_021613505.1 Equus quagga | reverse complement strand
GCAAAAATGTGGAGACTAAACAACACGCTTCAGAACAAACAATGGATCATTGAAGAAATTAAAGAAGAAATCAAATATTATCTGGAGACAAATGAAAATGAGAACATGGCATACCAAATCATTTGGGATGCAGCAAAAGCAGTCCTAAGAGGAAATCCATCGCAATACAGGCTCACCTCACTAAACAAGAAAAAGCTCACATAAGCAACCTCAAATGACACCTAACAGAACTAGAAAAAGAAGAACAAACAAAGCCCAGAGTCAGTAGAAGGAGGGAAATAATAAAAATAAGAGCAGAAATAAACGATATTGAAACAAAAAAGACAATAGAAAGGATCAATGAAACAAAGAGTTGGTTCTTCGAAAGAATTAGCAAAATTGACAAACCCTTAGCCAGACTCACCAAGAAAAGAAGAGAGAAATCACAAATAAATAAAATTAGGAATGAGAGAGGAGAAATCACAACAGATACCAATGAAATACAAGAGACCATAAGAGAATACTATGAAAAACTATATGCCAACAAATTGAACAACCTGGAAGAAATGGACAAATTCCTAGACTCCTACAACCTCCCCAAACTGAATCAGGAAGAAATGGAGAATCTGAATAGGCCAATCACAAGTAAGGAAATAGAAACGGCAATCAAAAACCTCCCCAAAAATAAGAGTCCAGGACCAGACGGCTTCTCTGGAGAATTCTACCAAACATTCAAAGAAGACTTAATACCTATTCTTCTCAAACTGTTCCAGAAAATTGAGAAAGATGGAGTACTCCCTAACACATTCTATGAAGCCAACATCACTCTGATCCCCAAACCTGACAAGGACAACACAAAGAAGGAGAACTACAGACCGATATCACTGATGAACATAGATGCAAAAATCCTCAATAAAATTTTGGCAAACCGAATACAGCAATACATCAAAAAGATTATACACCAGGGGCTGGCCCCGTGGCTGAGTGGTTAAGTTCGCGCACTCCGCAGCAGGCGGCCCAGTGTTTCATTAGTTCGAATCCTGGGTGCGGACATGGCACTGCTCATCAGACCACGCTGAGGCAGCGTCCTACATGCCACAACTAGAAGAACCCACAACGAAGAATACACAACTATGTACCTGGGGGCTTTGGGGAGAAAAAGGAAAAAAATAAAATCTTTAAAAAAAAAAGATTATACACCATGATCAAGTGGGATTTATACCAGGGACACAGGGATGGTTGAACATCCGCAAGTCAATCAACGTGATACACTACATCAACAAAAGGAAAACAAAAACCACATGATCATCTCAATAGATGCAGAGAAAGCATTCGACAAGATCCAACACCCATTTATGATAAAAACCCTCAATAAAATGGGTATAGAAGGAAAGTACCTCAACATAATAAAGGCCATATATGACAGACCCACAGCCAACATCATACTCAATGGACAAAAACTGAAAGCCATCCCTCTGAGGACAGGAACAAGACAAGGGTGCCCACTTTCACCACTCCTATTCAACATAGTACTGGAGGTGCTGGCCAGAGCAATTCAGCAGGAAAAAGAAATAAAAGGAATCCAAATAGGTAACGAAGAAGTAAAACTCTCGCTGTTTGCAGACGACATGATCTTATATATAGAAAACCCCAAAGAATCCATAGAAAAACTATTAGAAATAATCAACAACTACAGCAAAGTAGCAGGGTATAAAATTAACGTGCACAAATCAGTAGCATTTCTATACACTAACAATGAACTAACAGAAAA
>NW_025801689.1:0-1371 GCF_021613505.1 Equus quagga | reverse complement strand
GACTCAAGTTCGAGCCTTCCAAAATTCAGAAAAGAGACATAAAAATATCTTACCTGGAGAGAGGAATTCATCAGATTTGTCTAATTTGTCTCGGAAAGATTATGTCCATAAGGTGGTTGCCAGGACAACCTAGAATTTGGAGTTTCTGATCTCAGAATGTCAAACCAACTAACATGACCACGTGTTCTCAGTGCTCGGTTGGACCTAGGCTAGCTTAGCAAAGATTCCCTCAAGTGAACAATTGAAATTCAAAGACAATACCCAACAATCAGGAAATCACTCATACATCAGGCTGGAGAACATATGGTGATGAAAGAAATACAAAATTAATAACTTGAATGAAGGAGAACGGACTGATAAGCATATCTATGGGAGATAGCTGAGAAAGCCCATGATGATTGATGTGGATTAAGGCTGCCCCAGCTCGAAAAGCCCAAGGTTACGTGGCCTACATGCCAAACTACATGACGCGGTGAATCATTTTTTGGTATGAATTAGAGGTGCCCCAGTGAGAGAAGCCCAGGTCATGCTCACCTACATGCCTATCTATATGGCCAGATTCGTATCCAATGTTATCCGACCACACAATAACCAGACCCCAACTGAACTGGAATCATTTCATGACATTTTACATCATCTTTTCTTTTTCCAGCAAATTAAGTCACGTAATTATGCTTATAAAATTAGCACTTACCCTCTACTCAGGGCAGCAGCAGGAGCTGTGACTGCCCATGGGTCCTGTCCCCATGCAGCAACTCTTTAGTGCCCATGGGTCCTGTCCCCATGCCTGAAGCTCTTCACTGCCCATAGGTCCTGTCCCCATGCTATCCTGTACCGTTGTCTAAATAAAAGAGCATCACTGCCAGACCTTGAGAGTCCAACAAATCTTACTTTTGACTCTTCAGTTCGCCAACCCCGCATCATATCTTGTGGCCCGTATGGGGATTTTGCTTCATCGGTTTGTGAGCTTGACTTCTGGTAAATGCCCTTTCCTTCCTTGTGCCTCTCTCCTTTTCGAGGATGGATCTAAATTCACTTCTCCATCAGGAACTGTCTTGGATAGCTGTATGAATCCACGTTTGCTGCCCATGGCTACTCTGTGGGGCAAATCATGGCATTCGGCTTGAAGAGAATCAGTACCTTAAGCCTAAGGGTGATGTAGAATGAATTAATCCGTTCCTTCCTGACTCTATCTCTAATATATAAATTTTACGTGGGCACGGGTTGGCCACTTAAGTCATTAGGATGGTTGGGAATCTGCAAGACTCCCGTGGAAGGTTTCTTTTCCTCAGGCTGTATTGAGATACCTCCCATGGCACTTGACCATGCTCTGAACTGTGTGAATGTCCCAATTGGGACTCCAGTTCAAGG
>NW_025801688.1:0-2901 GCF_021613505.1 Equus quagga | reverse complement strand
CCCATGGCAGTAAAGCCAGTGTGCGACTGGCAGTGGACTGGAGAAGGGTGCAGTGGCTACAAACACCTGAAACTTCCTGGAGGCCGGGGCTCCCAGTACCCGGGTTGAGAGTTAAGGTCCTTGCAAAATATTTTCAAGTTGTTCGATTTTACAGAAGGTCCATGTTCTGGTCAGGTCCAGCCAGAACTTAACCTCGACTTGGTGACAACAGATGACATGATGAGCAAAACAGAGAAAGGAAAAGAAGACACCAGACCTCACCCTCATGGCTGCTCTCAGAGGGTTCTCAAGATAAGAGTCACACAACAGTTCCTGTGCTGTGGCACACTACCGTAGCACGACAGTTCACAGAATAAATCACAGGTCTCCTACCCTCATAGCCAACTCAGTAGGTGAATAAACTACTCAATGAGTCAACCGCCAAGAGAGGGCACCCTACTTAGGGTCGCTGGGTTGATCAGGCCCAGAAAGCCAAAGTTGGGGCTCCAGTGGTGGAGGCCTTGATCCTTGAAAGTTTCCTTTGTTTCCCCAGTTGCAAAGTTCAAAAGGAGATGAAAATGGCCATTGTAACTCTAACAAAGATGAAAGAGACATGTCCATTACCTTGAAGATCACCCCTGACCCTACGGCATCATCCTACATGTGGTTCCTACTGTGGGGTTCCTATAGCAAGGGGTGATGGGCATGGCCCCCAGCATTGCATCCCTTGTGTACCTTCCGTGGTATGCCTGGCAGTAACAGGTGCCTGGTGAACATCTTTCCTATTCTGCCTGGCAGTAATAGGTGCCTGTTGAATGGTCCCCAAGAGAAAAGGAGAAGTTTAAGAGAGAACAGGATGGAGAAAAATAGTGTAGAATTTTCCACCGTGCTGGGGGACATTCTACCCAATTGCGTGTTGGAGCCATTCTCTGAAGAAGGGTTTCCCATACGCAACCAAAGGTTAGACTTTGGTACTCTCCTTGAACTGTAGTCCCGATTGAGACATTCACACAGTTCAGAGCATGGTCAGGTGCCATGGGAGGTATCCCAATCCAGCCTTAGGAAAAGAAACCTTCCAGGGGAGTCTTGCAGATTGCCGGCCATCCTAAGGACTTAAGTGGCCGACCCGTGCCCACCTAAAATTTGTATATTAGAGATAGAGTCAGGAAGGAATGGAGTAATTCACTCTACATCGCCCTTAGGCTTAAGGTACTGATTCTCTTCAAGCTGAATGCCATGATTTGCCCCATAGAGTAGCCATGGGCAGCAAACCTGGATTCATGCAGCTATCCAAGAAAGTTCCTGATGGAGAAGTGAATTTAGATCCATCCTTGAAAAAGAGAGATTCACAACGAAGAAAAGGGCACTTACCAGAAGTCGAGCTCACAAACCTATGAAGCAAGTTTTTGATATGGGCCACAAGATATGATATGGGCTTGGCGAGCTGAAGAGTCAAAAGAAAGATTTCTTGGACGTTCAAATTATGCAAGTGGTGCTCTTTTTTTTTTTTTTAAAGATTTTATTTTTTTCCTTTTTCTCCCCAAAGCCCCCCAGTACATAGCTGCATATTCTTCGTTGTGGGTACTTCTAGTTGTGGCATGTGGGATGCTGCCCCAGCGTGGCCTGATGAGCAGTGTCATGTCCGCGCCCAGGATTCGAACCAACGAAACACTGGGCCGCCTGCAGCGGAGCGCGTGAACCTAACCACTCTGCCACGGGGCCAGCCCCATCAAGTGGTGCTCTTTTATTTATAGAATGGTACAGGACAACATGGCGACAGGACCCATGGGCAGTAAATAGTTGCTGCATGGGGAAAGGTTCCATGGGCAGTCAGAGGTCCTGCTGCTACCCTGAGTTGAAGGTAAGGGCTAATTTTATAATGCATTGGTACGAGACATTTTTCCTGGTTAAAGAAAATATGATGTTAAAAGTCATTAAATGATTTCAGTTCAGATGGGGTCTGGTTATTGTGTGGTCATATAGCATTAAATACGAATCTGGCCATATAGATAGGCATGTAGGTGAGCATGAAATGGGCTTCTATCACTGGGACACCTCTAATTCATACCAAAAAAAAAAAAACTCACCGGGTCATGTAGTTTGGTATGTAGGCCAGGTAACCTTGGGCTTTTCGAGCTGGGGCAGCCTTAATCCACATCATTAGTCATGGTCTTTCACAGCTATCTCCCATAGATATTCACATCAGTCTTTTCTCCTCCATTCCAAGTTATGAATTTTGTATTTCTTTATTCACCATATGTTCTCTAGGGGTCCGGATTTACAGCCTAAAACTTTGGAGGCTGTAAGAGATTAGAGAAGATGAACTTTCAAGGATTGGTAATCACCTCAAAATGCTTAATGATGCTATAGAAAGGAAGACCATTACAAAGAGATGAAGAGGAACAATACCAAGAGAACACGTTCCGTGCTAAACTCAGGAGCCAAAGGAAAAGGTTACAGTCCACAATGCTACTACTAATTACCGTTACGAATAACCAAAGCAGGCCAACATCATCCCTAGTTCAGGCAAAAGTTTGATCCAAAAGTCCATTTCAGTGCCGGCCCTGTGGTGTACTGGGTATGTGCCCACGTTCCACCTGGGCGGCCAGGGCTTCATTGGTTAGCACCACGGGTACGGATCAGATTAGTAGCATTAGCAAATATAGATTTCACAGTATGGTGCGGACAGACATCCTAAAGAAATCGAAATTTTTAAGAGAAGTTATGAGTACACACCAGAAAAAGAACCATGGGAATATTACAATCTATGAACGCATCAGGAACACTTCCCCAAATAATGAAGGAAGGAAAACATGTGGCCTGCCAAAGTGGAATTGTCAGACTGCTAGGAGATGACACGATCATTGTGCATCAAAGGATTGCCTGGGAAAAGTCATCTTGGGAGGGCCTCCGGGACTTTCT
>NW_025801687.1:0-1858 GCF_021613505.1 Equus quagga | reverse complement strand
ATTCTTGACTTTGCATTATGCTTAAGGCAGAAGGGCACTGTAGTTCTGATGGGCCCCAAGTCCAGCCTCTTGTTTCCAATCAAGTTTCAAGCTTGAGTCAGCATGGCCTGCCCATAGACTTGAATAGATGACAATGTTCTCCTCTCAGTGCTTGTCCCTCTCTTCTTGGTTCTGGCCAAGGATTCCTTTCTTATCCCTTGAATCAGACTCTGTTTTATCTCTTCCAGTTTCTGTGCCCGCTTTCTGTTTGTCAAAGCTGTTTCTGGGTATCTCTCCCTTTAATAGCCTAGTTGGGCCAATCCTCAGACTGTGACCATGTGGCCATATTGGGGGACAGGGTCACCGTGATGTCATAAACAACCTCAAAATTGTAAGTTGTCCTGACAACCTCCATGCACACAGATCTTCAGAGCCATCTCAGACTACTCTGGCTCGTCACCATTTCCAGGTAGGATAGTTGTCCTTTTTCTGGATTTCTTTTCGGTTTCCTACATTCTCCTCGAACTTCGAAAAGGCTCCTACATTCTCTCTAGACACTGTTTTCTTTCCTGTAAGATTATCCTGGATTGTATCTCTTATATCTTGTGTAGATGGCGAAGTATGTGGCACCTCCCCAGAGAAAGTCCTGGACGCCCTCCCAAGTTGAAGTTGCCCGGGCAATCCTCTGATGCGCAATGATTGTGTCATCTCCTAGCACTCTGCCAATTCCACCTTGGCAGGTCACTTGTTTTCCTTCCTTCTTCCTTTGGGGAAGTGTACCAGATGCCTTCATAGATTGTAATAGTCTCATGGTTCTTTTTCTGGTGTGTATTGATAACGTATCCTCACAATTGCTACTTATTTATGATCTCTGACTGCACCGTACCATGAAATCTATATTTCCTAACACTAATCATGTGATCGGCACCCGTGATGTGAAACAGTGAGACCCAGGCCGCCCAAGTGGAACGTGGGCACCTACCCGCTCCACAAATGGCCAGCACTTAATTGTACTTTTGGATCAACCTTTTGCCTGAACTTGGGAAGACGTTGGCCTGTTTGGATTAGTCTTAAAGGTGATTTCTAGTAAAATCATGGACGGTAAGATTTTCCCTTGGTTCATGGGTTTAGGACTGATCATGTTCTCTTGGTAGTATTCCTCTTGATCTATTTGGAATGGTCTACCTTTCTGTAGCATCAGTAAGCATTTTGAGGTGATTTTCCAACCTTGGAAGTTCACCTTCTCTAATCTCTTTCAGCCCCCAAAGCTTTATGCTGTCATTCTGGACCCCTTTTTGGATTTTTGATTTTAAGTGAATTTATTGCCATAAGCTTGCATTAGAACATCCTATATTTTTCAGATTTGCATCCTCATGGATTTAACTTCTGTGTAGGATACATCATCTTCACCAGCGTAAGACAAATCACAGGCCCTCACCACACACTTGTGCCTAATCATCTCTTTCACCCTGCCCCACCCCCACGATTTGCCTCTGGGATCGCCGAATCATATGTCCCTTGCCAACTGTTGGTTAGCCCTTGCGTTTTCTTCTTCTTGTAAGTGAGATCCTACGGTATCTGACATTCTCCTGGGGCTTCTTTCACTTCCCCTAAAACCCTCAGAGCTATACAGGTAGTCACAAATGGCTGGATTGCATCCTTTGTTCTGGCTGAGTGGTATGCCATGGTGTGGTTATAGCCCATATTCCTTCTGCATTCATCCCTTGCTGTGCACCAGGGTGGCTTCCAAGTCTTGGATAGCGAGATTAAGGCTGTGGTGAACTCAGTTGTGCACATGTCTTTATGCTGTAGTGTTTCCCAGTTCTTTGGATAAACGTGCCGCAAAGGAATATCTGGATCCTATGGAACATGGATTCTT
>NW_025801686.1:0-1423 GCF_021613505.1 Equus quagga | reverse complement strand
CTGTTTACTTCTATTATTATTTCACTATTGCTAAGCTTGCTTACAAACACTCATTCTTCTCATTATCTATAGACTCAAGTTGTTTTCTACTCCTCATTGTCCTTTATCTCTTTTTTCATTCATTTTTTAATAATTATTAATTGAGAGAAGTATTCAGACTACTTTTTGATGTTTGGCTGTTGATACAGTAAGGCTCCTACCCTCCTCTTCTTTTTCCGCCCAAAATGGAAAATATAAAAAAGGAACAGTTCTCCCTCCTTTGATGCTGGTGGGATATCGAAATTGCAGGACCCCTCCTGTGAAGAGAAGACTTACTCCTCTCAGGACTGACGCACAACAAAATCCCTGAGCCAGTCTCCTTTCCTGGCCACATCATGCTATTTTTGATGTGCTTAAAAGGGCTGCCAGGCACTCAACAGACACCTCAATAATGGAGGTGAGAAAAACTTTCATAATCTCTTTATGAGCCTGCACAACCATAGCAAGTCTTGGTGGCATCTGCCTGCATTTGCATGGCGTCAACTGATGTTGGTGCCACAAGTGTGGTTCCAAGTCATTCACCACCATCATTGGGATCTTTTTAATCTTACTTTGGATTTATAATTCTTCTGTTGCCTGATGTCTGGTCTGCACGTTATGCTCCTGCTTGCTGGCTGACTTGTACACTGAGCTGTGTTGTGCTGCATTGTTGAGTTGAACAGAGTCTCCTTTATAGATTTAGCTGACTTAGATCAAAATCTCAGATAAGTACTTGGCATTTAGGGAGTACGTGTAAGAGTAGGTGGCTGTAAGTGACTACGTATTTCCTGCCTGTGAGAAATTTTTCTCCTCTTATAAAATATTTGGAATTCAGAGACTAAAGTACTAAGCACAGACTCAGATAGATTCCCTAGGGGAAACAATTATATGGAGAGGAAAGCCCAGACCCTGACAGGCAACTAAGCCTTAATCTGCCTCTGCACCTGCTCATGGGGCCGACACACAGAATTGGTGGATTGTGTGCAACCGCTGATGTCCTGAGCAGCCGCTGGTGGTCCTGAGAACTCCTGTTGGTATCAAACAGTCTCTGGTAGTTCTGAGTGTCCCCTGCAGCCAAGACCCTCCACAGGGTGGCTTCTGTGTGGACTCACACTGACTTGCTCTCCTTGTGTCTCTTGCACGGTAATACTTGGTCTTGTCCTCAGATTTCAGGTTGGTCATGTTGAGAGAGACGAAGCTCCAAGTGTTGTCTCTATACTATGTGAATCTTCCTTGAACTGGTGGAGCATAATACTGATTTTTTGAAGTTGGTTCACTCTCTCCTGCCACCCACTTCAGCCCCTGCCCCGGAGCCTGATTGACCCAGTGCATACTGCAGCCAGTGAAGGTGAATCCAGAGGGTTTTTAGGCGAAGCTCTGAAATAATCCTGTCTGTCTCACAGCT
>NW_025801685.1:0-1586 GCF_021613505.1 Equus quagga | reverse complement strand
TGAAGTCATGAAAATGCTTTAAAATTGACTGTGGTGATGGTTACCCACCTGTGAATACACTAAAAATCATGGAATTATACACTTTAAATGGGTAAGTTGTATAGTATGTGAACTATATTTCAATAAAGCTGCTAAAACAAGTAAAGGATTTAAAAAGAACAAGGCCCTTGAGGATGACAAGAAGGGGAGAAGATATGACAAAAGATGTCAACACAATTTTTGAAGACAGAAATCCGGTGCAGGAGTGGTAACTGACTAGCAGAGCAGAGGAAGTGCCGGCAAACCAACTCACACCACAAAACCCCAGAAGACGGACGACCCAGTGGCACCAGATAAGGAAGAAATTAGGGGTTTCATGCTGTACACATGTTGAACATTTTGTTCTTTCCTTTGGTTCTTGTTTTATATTATGTATAATTTTTAAAAAAAAAATTTTGGGGGGGATGCTCTTTTCCAGTATTTTGTGAAACCCTGTTGAAATGTTAGCACACTTTAAATGAGCAAAGAGGATCCAGGGTTTCTTGCCTGGGACAGAACCTGCGACAACTGTTTTAAAGTCACCATTGCACACTTCTGGGGTCTGGGTAGGCTAGCGATGGCAGGTGCGGGAATAAAAGCCAGAAATTTCAAAGGTTAGGCAAAATTTGGGACAACAGCCAACAGTCCATTTTTAAAATGTATTTATTTAAAGATAAACTTGTGGAAAAGTTGCATGGATGGTAAACAACCTTCCCCCCCTTATCCAGGTGTACCCATTAGTATTTTGACCCATTTTCGATATCTCTCCATTTTGTCTCTGTCTCCGCTCCCTCCCTCCCCTTTCTCTCTATATCAACACACACACACACACACGGATGTCCATGAATGTGACATGTTCGCGCCCGGGATCCAAACCGGCGAAATGCTGGGCCACCAAAGCGGAGTGTGCAAACTTAACCACTCGACCACAGGGCCGGCCCCACCTGAAACTATTGTTGGTGGAGCTTATCTTGCTCAGACTTTAAAGGATGATTTTACAATCATGAGTCCTGGGGACCTTAGGGGCAGTCAGGACCAGACTTGCTATTAAAAAAACAATGCCAGAGAAGCAAAGATACATAGAGGGATTTGTCTGAACAGAGACCTCCTGCAGTCGAGGGAGGGTACATGAGAGGGGTGGGCTTGAAGTGTACCTTCTTTTTGGGTAGAGACCATGGTGAAGCTGTGGATGAGGGAGAAGACAGGGAAAGAAAGGAGCTGTCATTACTGGTAAACCCTCTCACATGGGAGGGAAAGGATTGGGTGTCTGTGGCCAAGATAGATTCATCAGACTCAGCGAGGGAATGCAGGCAGGCAAAGGGAGGACATGACACAGGGCTTCATTCCAGCAGTTTAGCACTGAACAATGAAGCTGTAAAAGTTATACCTATTAAATGACTAGCTAGCATGGGGGGAGATGAAATAAATATATATACACCATCAACAAAAATGACATTATTGTTTAAAAAGGTACAGAGATGTCAATGGGAATTTGGGGGAAAAGATAGAAAGTAGATGGGGAAAAAATCATAAAACCTTTCATGGAAGAAGTAACCATAGGTGTGATT
>NW_025801684.1:0-1272 GCF_021613505.1 Equus quagga | reverse complement strand
GACCCCTAACATGCTGTTGTTTTCTTTTTCATTCTCAGCTTCAAAATGTCTGTTTGGTTTTTTACATTTTCTCTTGGTAATTATAGCCGTTCTGATCAGCGTAAGGTGATATCTCATAGTTTTGATTTTCATTTCCCCAATAATTAGTGATGTTCAACATTTTTTCATGTGTCTGTTGGCCATCTGGATATCTGCTTTGGAAAAATGTCTGTTCATATCCTTTGGAGCAGAAATAAAGGAATGGAAAGATATTCAATGTTATGGATTGGAAGAATATACATAGTTAAAATGCTCAGGGGCTGGCCGGAGGGTGCAGTGGTTAAGAGCACATGTTCTGCTTTGGCGGCCCAGGGTTTGCCGGTTGGGATCCCGGGTATGGACATGGCACTGCTTGGTGAGCCATAATGTGTAAGGCATCTCACATATAACGTCGAGGAAGATGGGCATGGATCTTAGCTCAGGGCTGGTCTTCCTCGGCAAAAAGAGGAGGATTGGCAGCAGACCTTAGCTCAGAGCTAATCTTACTCCAAAAAAAAAAAAGTCCACATTAGTGAAAGCAATCTACAGATTCAATGCAATCACAGTCAGAATCCCAATGACATTCTTCACAGAAATAGAACAAAGAATCCTAAAATTTATATGGAACAATAAAAGACCCCAAATAGCCAAAGCAATCCTGAGAAAAAAGAACAGAAGTGGAGGCATCACAATCCCTGACTTCAAAACATACTACAAAGCTACAGTAATCAAAACAGCATGGTACTGGCACAAAAACAGACACACAGATCAATAGAATAGATTTGAAAGCCCAGAAATAAAACCACACATCTATGGGCAGCTAATCTTTGACAAAGGAGCCGAGAACATGCAATGGAGAAAGGAAAGTCTCTTCAATAAATGGTGTTGGGAAAACTGGACAGTCACATGCAAAAGAATGAAAGTAGACCATTATCTGACACCATACACAAAAATTAACTCAAAATGGATTAAAGACTTAAATGTAAGATCTGAAACCATAAAACTCCTAGAAGAAAATATAGGCAGTACACTGACATCAGTCTTAGCAGCATCTTTTTGAATACCGTGTCTACTCAGGCCTGGGAAATAAAAGAGAAAATAAACAAATGGGACTATGTCAGACTAAAAACCTTCTGCAAGCAAAAGAAACCATGAACAAAATGAAAAGACAGCCCACCAACCAGGAGAATATATTTGCAAATCAAGGGGTTGATTTCCAAAATATACAAAGAACTCATACCACTCAATGACAAA
>NW_025801683.1:0-1739 GCF_021613505.1 Equus quagga | reverse complement strand
GCTCGCCCCCGTCGGCGGTCTGTCCCGGTGCGTCCGGCCGGCCCCTGCCAGACCCCGGCGCGCCTGGGTCCCAGACAGTGACTCCTCCCCGGCCTCGCCCCGTCGGGGTGGCTCACGCCGAGGCCGAGTCACGTGCGTGGGGCTGCACCCCAGGGACGTGTGACCCGCGGGACGCCGCAGCGTCGTCCGCCACCGCGCGCCCTCCCCCGGGTCGCGGCCGCGCCGTGCCGTGTGCCCCGAGCCCTGGGCGGGAGGGCGGGCACCGCGTCCACCGCCCGAGGGGCCGTGGTGGCTCGCGGCGGAGGGGCGGGTGTCGGGAGGCAGTGGGACGTGCGTGGGTAAGGTCGGCGGTCGGGGGCGACCGCCGGCCCCGCCGCGCCCGCCGCCGCCGCCACTCCGCCCTCTCCTCCCCCGCGTCACCAGGACGCGTCTGCCGTGCGTGTGTCAGAGTCCCGCTCCGCCACCCTCCTCCCCGGCGGGGCCCCTCGCCCGTGCCGCCGGCTCGTGCCCCCGTCCGCCCGCCCGCGTCTCTCCGCCCACCCGCTCGCCCGCCCGCCCTCCTTCGGGGGTCGGTCGTGGCGGGGGGGGCGGGGCGGGGCGGAAGGCCGGGTGGACGTCGGCCGTGGCCTCGCGCGCCCGGGGTCCGCCTCCGCGGCGCTCGTCTCTCCGTTGCTTCCCCGCCTCGCTCGCGGGCTTCCCACGCGCGGCGGCCACCGCCGCCGCCGCGCCCTCCGAGAGGCGATCTCAGATCAGACGTGGCGACCCGCTGAATTTAAGCATCTTAGTCAGCGGAGGAAAAGAAACTAACCAGGATTCCATCAGTAACGGCGAGTGAACAGGGAAGAGCCCAGCGCCGATTCCCCGCCCCGCGGTGGGGCGCGGGAAATGTGGCGTACATAAGGCCCACTCCCCGGCGCCGCTCGTGGGGGGCACAAGTCCTTCTGATCGAGGCCCAGCCCGTGGACGGTGTGAGGCCGGTAGCGGCCCCCGGCGCGCCAGGTCCGGGCCTTCCCGGAGTCGAGTTGCTTGGGAATGCAGCCCAAAGCGGGTGGTAAATTCCATCTAAGGCTAAATACCGGCACGAGACCGATAGTCAACAAGTACCGTAAGGGAAAGTTGAAAAGAACTTTGAAGAGAGAGTTCAAGAGGGCGTGAAAGCGTTAAGAGGTAAACGGGTGGGGTCCGCGCAGTCCGCCCGGAGGATTCAACCCGGCGGCGTGGTCCGGCCGTGCCGGCGGTCCGGTGGATCTTTCCCGTGCCCCGTTCCTCCCAGTCCCTCCACCCGCCCTCCGTCCCCCGCCGTCCTCCTCCCTCCCCGGGGGCGAGCGTGCACGCGGGGGGCTCCGGCGTGTGCAGGGGAGGGTGGGCGGGGCCGGGGGTGGGGTCTGTGGGGGACCGCCCCCCGGCCGGCAACTGGCCGCCGCCGGGCGCATTTCCACTGCGGCGGTGCACCGCGACCGGCTCCGGTACGGCTGGGAAGGCCGGCGGGGAAGGTGGCCCGGGGGGCCCCCGCTCCGTCCCCTCCTCTCCGGAGTGGGCGGCCAGCGGGGCCCACCGCCCGGGTGTTACAGCCCCCCGGCAGCAGCACTCGCCGAATCCCGGGGCCAAGGCAGCCAGACCCGTCGCCGCGCTCTCCCCCCTCCCGGCGCCCACCACCGCGGGGGGCTACCCCGCGAGGGGGTCTCCCTCCTGCGGGGGCGCGCCGGCGTCCCGGGGGTGCCGGGCCGCCCCTCCCACGG
>NW_025801682.1:1613-12239 GCF_021613505.1 Equus quagga | reverse complement strand
AACACGCATGTACACGGGTTTGTGTGGACATGTGCTGTGAACACGCACGTACACGGGTTTGTGTGGACATGTGCTGTGAACACGCACGTACATGGGTTTGTGTGGACAAGTGTTGTCATTTCTCTTGGGAAGATACTAGGGGCGGGATTGCCAGGGCAGATGTGACTGTGTTTCATCGTTGGGGGAGTGCCTTCCCCTGCGCTGGCCCATCCGCATCCCCACCAGCCCTCCTGAGCTTCCGGTTCTCCACATCCTGGCCACGGCGCCTTGAAGGACGCATCCCCCATCTCTGCTGCAACAGCACAAACGTGTTCTGGTTCTGCTCACGCTCGATTGCTTCCCTACCCTGCACCTGCACCGTCCACGTCCCATCTGCAAAATAGAAAAGGGACTTTGTGGATGTGCCTGAATCAAGGACCCTGAGACATGGGACAGTCCTGATTATCAGGTGGTCCCAGTGTCATCACAAGGATCCTCATAAGAGGGAGGCAGGAGGGTCAGAGTTAGAGAGAGACGGGAAGATGCTGCCCTGCTGGCTCTGAAGATGGAGGAAGGAGCCGGAGCCGAGAATGTGGGCATCTCTCAAAGCTGCAAAAGGGTTCTCTTCTGGAGCCTGCCCACACCATGACCTTGACCAGAAGGCCTTGCCACCTCCAGACTGAGAGACAGGATGCGCGCTGCGAAAGCCGCTGAGGCTGTGGTCGTTTGTTACAGCGGCCCCAGGAGATTGGCACAGCCGTGAAGCTGCGGGTTGGCTAAGGGCTGAGGGTGCTTCGTCCTGGAGAAAGACTGTGGAGCTAAGGGGTCTCCAGCAACCCAGGGTCTCAGCCCAGGCCTCTCGAGAGTCCTCACCCCCATCTCGGTGCAAGGCTGCCTAACCTACCCCCAGGCCCAGCATCTCCAGGGCAGAAGGCCTTTCCTCGTCTCTTCCAGTTTCGAGAGGCCCCCACATTCCTGGCTTGAGGTCCCTCCTCCCTCTTCAAAGCCAACACCCACCGTTGCCTCTGACCTGCTTCTGTGCTCTCTCTCGCTCTCCCTTTCTCTCCTGCCTCCCTCCCCACTTTTAAGGTTCCCTGTGATTACTCTGGGCCCACCTGGGTAATCCAGGGTCCTCTCCCTATTTTAAAGCCAGCTGATTAACAGCTTGAATTCCATCTGCTCCCTTAATCCCCCTTTGTCATGTAGTTTCACATATTCACGGGTCCTGGTGATTGGGACGAGGACATCTTTGGGGGCCACTACTCTACCCACCTCAGGTCCTCAGGATCTGGTTTTGTGATTCTAGATCATGCTTAGGGTGGCCAGGGTTAGCAAATAAAAACACAGGACTCCCAGTGCTGTTGATGAGGATCCAGGCTGACCCAGAGAGAGAAGCCCAAGGCGTTCTGCCCTGCACGCCGGCCTAGAACATGCTCCGGGAAGCATAGGACGTCCTGACCTGGTCCGATCCGATTCTTTTCTAAAGTTATAGGCCCATCCAATAACAAGACCCCACCTACACTGATACTGTTTTAACGACTTTTTTACGTAATCTTTCCTTTGTCTTGTAAAGAGATAACTCACATACCTATGCCTTGTAAATTTAGCCCTACCCTCAACCCATGTTTGCAGCCCTTCACTGCCCACGGGTCCTGTCCCCACGCTATTGTCTGAATAAAGGAGGACTACCACCAGACCTTGAGAGTCCAAGAAATCTTTCTTTCGACTCCTCGGCTCACCGAGCCCACATCACTGTTTGACTTTCAGATAAGCAATGAATAGTCTTAGTGAAGGTTTGTCCCAAATATTGCAGAGTCCATTCAAGCGCTGCAGGACGTCCTGCGCTGTAGCTGGCACCCTCAGCCCCACTCTTAGAGATGGTTGAGTCGCAACTGCAAAGATGAGTTCCCCAGTTGGAGAAATGGGATGTGATTAATCCCCCAGCCCCCCTCAAGATGAGCACAGTGTGGACAACAGATTCCAAACAGCAGCCGTGCCTGTCCTGCTGTCCAACGGCTCAGAGAATCAGTGTGCGCTGGGGAGACGGCTTCCCTCCAGGCACCTGGCTCTGAATCTGTCCTTCACCCCTGACCTGGGACACAGTGAAAGAGGAGACACACACCGGTCAGCGTAGGGCGGTCAGGGATGCACCTTGAGTCACAGCAGCTGGGCAACAGCTCTGAACTCAGGCCCCGCTCATTCTCTTTGGGTCACTGGCTCCCAGCATCTGGGCTGATTAGACTCCACCGTGCTCGGACCAAGACAGTGCCCTCCATCATGAGAGCGCTTTCTGCGCCCCACCAGGCCCCCCCACCCCTGCACCACAGGGCTGATTTATAGTGTCTTCTAATGTTCGCGCGAGTCCCTCCGCTGGCCTCCGTCCCGGTGACGATTTGGTTGGAACCAGACGATCAGATAGGGTTTGCTCTCTTCGGAGTAAAGCAGAAACTGAGAAAACAGATCCGCTGTTTCACTGAGCATGGGTTATGCTGAATGCGAGGAGAGCGTGCGAGTGGCAAGGCTGCCGCAATGACGGGGCCCTTCCCAGCCCGGCCTGGCTCTCCCACTGGCCTCCATTACCAGGGATGTGGCTTCCATCTCGTGGATTCATCAAGAACAGATGAGGCTGCAGAAAGCGGCCGCCTCCACCAGAGCACCGGCTCACCTGGGCAGCAAGGAGACAGTGGCTCCAGAATATTCTGAGCTGAATTCCCACAGAGCTCCTGCGCGTCCACGCTGGAAGGACATCCCAATGACCTTGAATGGACGTGTTAGGATCCCTACCAACCCACAGATTTTCCCAGGAAGTGCCCTTTGGACTCACCTCCGAGCGGCTCACAGTTTCCTATTGACTCATCTCTGGCCTTCTCCCCTGGCTCTCGTCAGACACTGACTGTTATAAATCGTTCTTGGTTCCGGCTAGGCCACGCGGCTTTGGAGGGTGATGTGTAAGGAGCCTTTCTCAGGCAAGCACGTCATCCCAAATTTCCTCCCCTGTGCTGGATCCAGTAAGAAATTATAATTAATTTCCTTTTCAGTAAAAGGCAAAGCTATTTTTAAATTGTATGCCTGATTGAATTAACAAAATGTTAGACAATTAATAGGCCTCCCTTTTATTTTCTCATGTTCTTTAAAACGCACACTGAGTTTCATTTTTGCTTTTTTGCACGTGTCCTAATTGTCAGCTGGAGAGTGCGGAGCCCGCGCCGTTGGCCGAGGCAGGTGTCGGCTGAATGTGACTGAAGGTGCCATTGTGCCCTTCTCCAGCTCTGCCTGTCAGCTTTGCTCACCCGTTTACACATCAATACCTTTTAAGGGAAAATCCTGTGTGCCTTCCCATAATTATCTCCTCAGCACCCCACCCCTTTCTTCCCTGTGTTGTTCTTGACCACACCTTCATGTTCCCGCTGCGGTGGCGGGTAGTGGGCAGCGGGCCGGCTGCTCCTCTGGGACAGTGGAGGGGTGAGGAGAGCCGAGGAGGGCAGGAGGAAGAGGGAACCTCGGTTCTGGTTCTGTCTGCAGGTGGGGAAGGAAAAAATCAGGGGCGCTAAGGGGTGGCTCGGACCTTCTGACTTCAAGTCAGTGCTTTGCCTCTGTGCCCTGTGGGCGCCCGGGAGCGAGACTGGCCTCTCCAGGCCCGGCTGGTATGTTCTGGAAACCACCTCTGCCACCACAGCTCACCCGCTGCACATTGACCGGCGGGTCTGGTCCTCTGATCACAGTTGAAGCTGTGACCAATGACTTCCAGGGGAGGAGAGCTTAGGAAGTGACCAGAGCAGAAAGTCGCCTGTTCAGTATGTCCACAACTGCTCTGCAAGTACGCCACACGGGAGCCTGCCAGTTCCTCCCTCTCTCTCTCTGTCTCTTCGTCTTCCTCTCTGTCTGTCTGTGTCTCTCTCTCTGTCTCTCTGTCTCTGTCTCTCTCTGTCTCCATCCTCACTTGGCCTTCTCTTCCCTCTGTCTCGGGTGTCTCCGCCTGTCTCTCATCAAGACACTTGCCATCAGATTTAGGGCCCACCCTAATCCAGGAGGGTCTCACCTTGAGATCCTGAAGTACATCTGCAAAGACCCTTTTACCAAATAAGGTCTCAGCCACAGGTCCCAAGGGGACACACCTTTGGGGGCCACCATGCACCCCACGACAGGTATGAGTTTGGAGAGTCTTACAAACCCCACTGTGGACCAAAACTGAGGCTAACTAGCACCAGAGTGTGGAGACGTGAACAAGAAGTAACCGTCAGGCCTCCGCATGAGAGGACACAGCCTGTGTCGGCGCGGAGCTGCGTGTGCCTCCAAGGGGACTGGAGCAAGGTCTCTGGGCCCCGAGGGAGCCCCCTTCACCCGCTGGGAGGCGCCTCCCCACTGGGGGGCTCCCGGCCACCCCTCGGCCAGCCAGCTCCCTGCCCTGGAAGAAACCTGTTCTCAGGCAGATATCTCAACCTAAAATAAAGAGAAAGGGAAGTGGGGAAGCTGAGCACTGAAGAGGGGCTAAGACGGCCGGGAGCCCGGGAGGAAATGCTCCTGTCTGTTTCTTTAATCTGTTGGGAGAGTTGGAGGTCTGAAGAGACAGGCGGTCCTGAGGCCCCCCACCCCCAGCAATGGAAACCACGCCCGGTGGTTGTGCAAGCTGATGACCCAGAGCCTGACTGCTGGGGGCACAGGGGAATGTGCCCCTCCCACCCACCGGGGCGTTCGAGGTGGCCACGGTGTCTCCTGAGGGGATAACTCGGACTTTTAAAACCTCAGTCATTTAAAAAAATTCACGTAACGTAAAATTAGCGTTTTCAGTGTGCAGTCCCGTGGCATTTAGCACATGTTGCGCAACCATCACCACCTCCATCTAGTTCCAGAACATTCCCACATCCCCACGTAAAACCCCACGCCCATTAGCACTTACTCCCTCCCCTCTCCCAGCCCTGGCTCCACCATCCTACTTTCCGTCTCTGAATTTGACTCCTCGAGGTGCCTCAGCTGAGTGCATTCACACAGTGCTTCTCCTTTTGTGCCTGGATTGTTTCACTGAGCATAACGTCCTCAGGGTTCATCCGTGCTGTAGGCGGTGTCAGGATTTCCCTCCTTTCTAAAGCTGGGTGACATCGCTTTGTGTGTGTGTATGGGCCGCATTTTGTTTATCCGTTTGTCCATCAGTGGCCTTGGGTTGCTCCCATCTTTGGCTGTTGTGAATAACGCTGCTGTGAACATGAGTGTGCAAATAGCTGCCCGGGCTGAAGTAACAAAATAGCACAGACCGGGCAGCTTAAACAACAGAGATTTATTGTCTCCCAGTCCTGGAGGCTGTGAGTCCAAGAGCAAGGTGTCGTCAGGGCTGGTTTCTGCTGAGGCCTCTCTGGCTTGTAGACAGCATCTTCTCCCCGTGCCCTCACATGGTCGTCCCTCTTCATGCGTCTGTGTCCTAATCCCCTCTTATGAGAACACGGGTCATATTGTTTAGGGTCCGTCCTAATGACCTCATTTAACTGAATCACCTCAGGAAAGGCCCCATCTCCAAACATAGTCACATTCTGAGGCACTGAGGTTAGGACCTCAATGTATGAATTTTGGAGGAACACATTTCAGTCCATAACACCCTGCTTTGAATTCTTGTGGGTACGTACCCAGGAGTGGGATTGTAGGTCATATGGCAATTCTACAGGCTGCTGAGGACCTGCCAGACTGTTCCCGCAGTAGCTGTGTGGTTTACAACCCAGTAAATCCAACTCCACACCCTCCCTTGGCGGCTCAGCCCACTGGCCGTGTAGCCTGACGAGAGATGGACAGCCCCGGACAGTGACTCTGCCGATTGTTGACCCTCCAGCCAGGCTGCTGCTCCCTCCTCCCAACCTGGGAGCTGCCTGGAAGGGCCAGGGCCCCTGGAGATGATGTGGGACCATCCGGGGCAGGATGTGTCCTGGGCTATGGGCTTGGGAACGTCATATTGGAAAATGATGTTTAAAATAGGAACAGAAAGCACGAGACTAAATTCCACCCTACTCCAACCCATGGGGGCATGTCTTCAGCTGTCGGTTCTGCCAGCCAGGTGTGAGCTGTCCTCACTCACGGATCAGCCAGAGTGGGCACCCATACCCGCACCCGGCCAGACCATCCAGCACCCAAGCTCCCCATGTTCAAGCTCTGCCCTCCCTTCCCTGCCCGGCTTCTGCTCCCACTCTCCTTCGAAGCTCCGCTCACCTGCTCTGAAGTCCGCCAGGAAGTCCTAAGCCCCCCACTGTCCCAGCCGAGTTCACCTTCCTCCTCTCCTGTTAACAATGGCACTAATTGCTGTGGCTCCAATCCCTTGTGGGCGAGGGAAGCAGCCGGGCACGTGCCCCTGGCTGGCCTCTGAGGCCCGCTGGCCAGGCGTTGGGAAGACGCCTCGCTAGCTTTGCTGCCCCGGCCCTGAGGTCCCACAGAGGGTGGCCGCACAGACCGTGTTGTGGGGTGTCAGTGACCGCAGCTCATGGCCTCCTGGCCCCAGCCGGCACCTTCCAAAGGCCGGAAGGAAATGTGGGATTGTGGGAAAGGCAGGCCCGGGAGACACCTGAGGGGCTGGATCCCCCATGTGGGAAGTGCATTAGCCTGTCAGGAGAGTATGGGGTCTCTGTCTTCCTCGTGCACCCCACCTCACACACCCTCACACACACGCACACTTTGGCAAAAAGTGGGTGCCCTGCAGTGCCCCCATTTTTCTGTATCCCTGTGCCCCGTGCAAACAGCCCAGGGAGCCTGGGCACCACAGGACTCCCCGCAGCCCCAACACGGCCGTGGCCCCTGCAAACCTAGGGAGAAGCAGAGGCCCCAGGCTGGGGGGCTCACAGGGCCTGCCTTGTGGTGGGCCTATGGGTGAAAGGCGAGCAGGTCCCCTTCTCGGGGAAGTCCCCAGACTGGGAGCAGGGGCCTGGTGCACCCATATGACAGTAACTGGTAAATGTGCAGAATCACAGTGGAAAAGGAGGCTGAGTGTGGGCAGCGGGCGGGTGCCAGGTTTGCACACCCGCCTGTAAGGGGATGCGTGGGGCCCAGCTCCAAGGGAGTTGGCACTCCTCAGCCCAGCTCTGCCAGGCTCCCCATGCCAGACTGGATGGGGCATCGGGAGGAGGGGGCACCATCCAAAATTGGGTCTGCAGGAAAACTGGAGCCCCGAGGGGAGCTGGACAGAGGGCCACTCCACTCCAGCCCCTCAACTTCCCAACCCAGAGGCCACTCCCTGCCCGGCCCCTGGCTCGGGGTGGCGCCCCAGCCCATCCGGCTTGCTGTGAGGTTTGTGACCACTCTGACCAGGCTAATTTGCATCAGCTCTCTGGTGCAACCTGCAAGCTGAGCTCCAAACCTCGGCTGCTTGGCCGGCTTTTACTATCCGCCCAGAGCAGCAAGCCTGCCCTGCCCCCATCAGCGCCCTGGAGCCGCTCGCTGTCCACACACAAAGGAAGCAGTTAGTCTAATTTAGAACAATATTGACCTTTTCTTCTTGCCCTTTTCATTGTGACTAATTACAGGGTGCAGTTTGGCTCCCAAATGTGCCTTCACTGCTGTGGTGCCAGGTGACCCCGAGTGGGCTTCCCACCCCTCCGGCTTGAGTTTCATTAGCCAGCCATGTCCTTGCTCCGCATACAGGAGAGAGTACTGTGGGAGCCCTGACTAGGGGTCATCTCTGCGCCTGCCTGGGTCTCTGTGGGGACGCCAGGTTGCAGAGGGAGAGGGGCTGGCCTGGGAGTGGTCTGCCTCTGTTCAACAGAGGCCTGCAGACGGGTGGTGGCTGCAGGAGGTTGCATGGCCCCCAGGGCAGCAGAGCCCGGCCTCCAGGGTGAGCCCATGAGTCGGCATGCCCAGACCCTGTGCTCTGGCTCCTGCTCCAGGTCCAGACACCCGTGTTGGGGGGGTCAAGTGTTCCTTCAGCAGGACCACTGAGCCCTCCCACTGAAGACCTCCATGTGTGAACCCATGGCCATGGCTTCATTGTCTTCATCAAATTCTTGAGTGCGCCCAGGTTTCCAGGCATGCCAAAGGGTCCCCCAAGGGGTGACACGAGGCCAGCCGGAAGGTCCCCACCTGTCAGTGGACCCCAGGCTGGTAGGGAGACAGGTGTGTGTTCAAAGAGAACAGGCCCCCTGCAGGCCCAGCAACAGAGATGCCCCGTGCTGGAGGGAGGAGCAATTCCCAGAGGCTGGCCTGGAACTTTCTAGGGACAGACAGAGGCAAGACTCCCTGACCAAGGGACGGATTTCCCCAGGTGGTGCTGGACAGCCGTGAGAAGGACGTTCTCGGCAGAGGTAACAGGATAGATTACGCCAAAGGGCTGGGGTGCTGGGGATTGAGAGCCGTTAATCTGTGTCGAGATTGAGAGGCAAGACCCCATCCAAGCTCCTGGTAGAAACCCAGATGGACGGAAGGCAGGTCGCACTGAACCCGGGGCCTTCGGGCTGAGGAACGTGCTCAGCTGCTGTGGGGCACCTGCCGTGTTGGGTCAGGGGGCTGGGGACACCAAGGAGGTTCGTGCATTTGTCCGGGAGAACCCAGCTCCCACTTTCCGAGCAGAACACACCATTCTGGGCTCCCGGGGAGGCCTGTGTCACCTTGTCAGCTCACAGATGGTTAGATGAGCACTCTCCCTCTTGGAACTTAATACATTTAATGAATTTAAAATGTCCAGTGTATATTGGAAATAGCTTAATTAGCTTTTCAAACCCCTGGGTGGCTCACAATCCACTTTTCAATTCCCTGAAGCTATTGGTTTCAGCCAGCAGTACTCCAGTCTCAGCAGAGCCTGCAACCGTTTCCTGCCAGGGGCCAGAGAGTGAGTATCTCACACGGTCTCGTGGCCACCGCCAGCCCTGCCCTCGTGGGATGAAAGCCGCAGTAGACAACACGTAAGAGGCGGGCTGCCCGTGTGCCGATAAAACTTTATTTCTAAAAGCAGGCGGTGGGACGGGTGTGGCCTGAGGATGAAGTTCACCACCGGGCTGCTCTGGACCGATGGGGCTCACCTGGGCGATGCTTGCGAGGGGACGCCTGGCAATGTCTGGAGTGTTTTTATTTGTTTAAACTAAACATATTACAGAGAAGGTGCTGCCGGGAACTAGTGGGTGAGGTCAGGGATATGGCTACACATCTTACAATGCATGGGATGGCCCCCACAGCAGAGAGTTCTGTGCCCAAAATGTCAATGGTGCCAAGACTGAGGAACTGTGGTCTGGACTCCTGAGTCTAGAGAGGAAATGTGACAGCCGGGGAGCTGAGGGCATCGCGTCACGTCATAACTGCAGCTTTGGGCAGATCTTACTAAGCTCATCTCAGTCTTCTGCAGCTGCCATAACAGACACCGAGCTGGGGGCTTCAACACGGATACGTACGTCTCACGGTCTGGAAGCTGGATTCCACAGCCAGGGCACAGCACGGTTGGGTTCTGGTGAGATCTTCCTGGTTCACAAATGGCCTATCTCGCCGTGTCCTCATACGGCAGAGACAGAGAGGGCTCCGGTCCATTCCTAGCCTTATGAGGGCGCTAATCCCATCCTGGGGGCCCCAAACTCATGACCTAACCTCCTAAAGGCCCCACTTCCAAATACTGTATTAGGGCTTCAGTGTAGGAATTTGGGGACACGCACATTCAGTCATGCAAAGCCTCCAGTTGACCACCACGCACACAGGGATGTGCTTTGCCCACCTAAGGGGTGTGGGATCCAAAGGCAGGAGGAACATAAGTGAGTGAATGAATGAAGGGTGACCCAGGAACCCTTGCCTGCTGTGAGCCGTCCCTCTCCAGGCACCAGGTGGAGTGACGAACACTCAGACGGGGTTACCTGCTGGGTCATCGTCAAGCCACTGCCACAAGTGAGAGGAACAGCCCTGGGGCACCCAGGTGAGCACAGGTGGGGCTGGCTTTTTGTCTGGGTCGTGGCAGAGACAGGCTCTTGCCTTTATGAGTCATCTCCTCCAGCTGGCGGCCAGCTCTGCCATAATCCCAAGGCAATAGGAGCACACCTGTCTTGGAAAATTGGCCCTGTCCAGCCAGGTCCACCATCACGTGTTCTCCTGGCGCCTCCCCGGGGCAAACGCTGTTGCTCACAGGGTCTGGTTGTGCCCAGGGAGGGTAAGGAAGTTACAGGACAGGGTGCACACCCGTGTGCGAGGCCAACTACCTCCCGTTAGTGTTTATTACGTGGTGACACTGACTCCCTGCCCTACAGGAGCCACACATCCTAGGGATTACCTGACTATTTCGCCCTGAGTTAGCGTGTGAATCGGTGTATAATTACCCTGCGTAATTGTTCAATCTCATAGTAACACTTCAATTTGCAAGCAAAAATAACCATGTGATTATCTGGCAATTACATGATAGTTACTAATCAATTACTTGAACAGTTTGCTGGCGTTTGCAGACTGGCTTATCCCCGTGTCCCTTCCCCGATGCTCTGCTCTTGGGGTGGCTGGCTGATGATCTCCTGCCCCAGCCTGGACGGCATCTGGCCCCCCTGTTCACATCACTGATGGCCTCCCTCAAACCCTCCCATTCACAGGGAGCCCTACGCCGGACTCATTTCTCTCACCTGTTAAACTCACCCATGGAGCCCAGGATTCTAGAAACATTCGCTATGGCAGCAACAGCAACAGTGGTGACCCCTCCCTGGACCCTGCATGTGTCAGAGCTTC
>NW_025801682.1:0-1513 GCF_021613505.1 Equus quagga | reverse complement strand
GCGTGTGTCAGAGCTACCCCAGCTGGGTTCTCATCCTCACCTGGAGCCCGCGTGTGTCAGAGCTACCCCAGCTGGGTTCTCATCCTCACCTGGAGCCCGCGTGTGTCAGAGCTACCCCAGCTAGGTTCTCATCCTCACCTGGAGTGAGGGGCTAGAACCACTACCTCTTGTAGGTGAGGAAACTGAGTCCCAGACGGGGCATGTTCTGGGGGTTCTCAACCTTCGCCATTTTCAGGTGCAGGTGAAGCCACCACTGTCAGCATGGAAGCTGCTGGGGTGGGGGTGGCCTGTTGCAAGCCTGCCTCGGTGGCTGTGGGGGCGGCGGTGGCTGTGGGGTGTGCTCCCGCGTGGGAGGAGGCTCAATGTCAAAGGTCATTTCTACACTTGCTTCTTCCCAGGCCACAAAGGTCCAGGCAGGGTCAACCCTGGAGGCACATCACTGATGCTTCCCCAGCGGGCACAGCTGCATCTTTCAAACTGTTTCTGGGGGCCGGCCCAGTGGCGCAGCGGTCATGTTCGCACGTTCTGCTTCTCAGTGGCCTGGGGTTCGCCGGTTCGGATCGCAGGTGCGGACATGGCACAGCTTGGCATGCCATGCTGTGGTAGGCGTCCCACATATAAAGTAGAGGAAGATGGGCACGGATGTTAGCTCAGGGCCAGTCTTCCTCAGCAAAAAGAGGAGGATTGGCAGCAGATGTTAGCTCAAGACTAATCTTCCTAAAAACAAAAAAAAAAACAAAAAAACACAACTGTTTCTGACTCCAGGGAAGGCCTCCGGCACGGGGACTTTGCAAGGGGAACGTGGCTTTTTCCCACCTTGAGAATCAGTGCCTCGCTCTGGTCCCAGGTGAGTCTGGACACTGCAGACAGGGCGGTCCCCCTGCAGCATGGGGAGTGCAGCTCACCTGGGGGTGGAGCCTGCTGGCTGCGTGGAAATAAATGACTTACCCGTCTTGGTTCCTCTTTCTGCACATGCAGCTGGCGGGGGTGGTACCCAGAATGGGGCAGGAACAGGGAGAAGCAGGGGCCCTCCGCCAGGAAGAGAAGGCGTGAATGAAAGTTGCCCTTTGTTCACTCGGTCTCCTCTAGAAAGACCCCCTCATGTGGCCAGTTTTAGAACAGGCTGGGCTCGCTCTTGCAAGATGCCTGCACACATGCATGCACACACATGTACACCCAGAACCACATCTCCTGTGGACACAGGCCTTGATAATAAGCGACGTCCATCCACTGGACTGTGCTGGCCCTTGGCCCTTGTTTTAGCCCAGCCTGAAGGCCAGCATGGCCACTTCCTGGCAAGGAGTGTGCGGGCCGCAGGAGCCTAGGACCCGCCCCCAGCAGGACCCAGAGGGGACTTTGTTCTGCCACAGCCTGTGCCCCAAGTCTGGGCGAGGTCGTCCTTCTGACCCACAGTTTTAGAGAGACAGTCAGTCCACAGCCACCCTCCAGGGTGCTCCACATACCCCTGCCCCCCCCCCCCCCCCCCCCCCCCCCCCCCCCCCCCCCCCCCCCC
>NW_025801681.1:0-3791 GCF_021613505.1 Equus quagga | reverse complement strand
TCCGGTGTGTCTGGCTGGTGGTTCTGGCGAGTCGAGCAGGTGGCTCCAGCGTGCTCGGCAGGTCCTTCCGGTGTGTCCGACAGGTGGTTCCAGTCTGACCGTTAGGTGGATCCGGCGTGTCCAGCACGTGTTTCTGTCACGTCTGTGAGGTGGTTCTGGCATGCCTGACATGTGACTCCGAAATGTCTGCCAAGTGGTTCTGGCGTAGCCGGCAGGTGATTTTGGAGTGTCCGGCAGGTGGTCCCGGCGAGTCGAGAAGGTGGTTAAGGTGAGCTCGGCAGGTGCTTCCGGCATCTCCGGCCCGTGGTTCTTGCAGGTTTGAGAGGTGGTTCCGGCATGCCCGACAGGTGAGTGCGGAGTGTCCGGCAAGTGGTTCTGGCATAGCCGGCAGGTGATTTTGGCGTGTCCAGCAGGTGGTTCCGGCGAGTCGAGAAGGTGGTTAATTTGAGCTCGGCAGGTGCTTCCGGAGTCTCCGGGACGTGGTTATGGCACATCAGAGATCTGGTTCCAGCATGCCTGGCAGGTGACTCCAGAGTGTCCACCAAGTGGTTCTGGTGTAGCCGGCAGGTGATTTTGGCATGTCCGGCAGGTGGTTCCGGCGAGTCGAGCAGGTGGCTCCGGTGTGCTCGGCAGGTGCTTCCCGTGTTTCCGGCAGGTGGTCCGGCGAGTCGAGCATGTGGCTCCGGTGTGCTCGGCAGGTGCTTCCGGTGTGTCCGGCAGGTGTTTCCGGCGAGTCGAGCAGGTGGCTCCGGCGTGCTCGGCAGGTGCTTCCGGTGTGACCGACAGGTGGTTCCCGTGTGACAGTTAGGTGGATCCGGCGTGTCCAACACGTGTTTCTGTCACGTCTGAGAGGTGGTTCTGGCATTCCCGACATGTGACTCCGAAATGTCTGCCAAGTGGTTCTGGCGTAGCTGTCAGGTGATTTTGGCGTGTCCGGCAGGTGGTTCCGGCGAGTTGAGCAGGTCGTTCTGACGTGCTCGGCAGGTGCTTCCGGCGTCTCCGGCACGTGTTTCTGGCACGTCTGAGAGGTGGTTCCGCCATGCCCGACAGGTGATTCCGGAGTGTCCAGCAAGTGGTTCTGGCGTAGCCGGCAGGTGATTTTGCTGTGACCGGCAGGTGGTCCTGGGGAGTCGAGAAGGTGGTTAAGGTGAGCTCGGCATGTGCTTCCGGCATCTCCGGCACGTGGTTCTTGGAGGTTTGAGAGGTGGTTCCAGCATGCCCGACAGGTGAGTGCGGAGTGTCCGGCAAGTGGTTTTGGCATAGCCGGCAGGTGATTTTGGCGTGTCCAGCAGGTGGTTATGGCGAGTCGAGAAGGAGGTTAAGGTGAGCTCGGCAGGTGCTTCCGGAGTCTCCGGGACGTGGTTATGGCACATCAGAGATCTGGTTCCAGCATGCCTGGCAGGTGATTCCGGAGTGTCCACCAAGTGGTTCTGGCGTAGCCGGCAGGTGATTTTGGCGTGCCCGGCAGGTGGTTCCGGCGAGTCGAGCAGGTGGCTCCGGCGTGCTCGGCAGGTGCTTCCAGTGTGTCCGGCAGGTGGTTCCGGCGAGTCGAGCAGGTGGCTCCGGCGTGCTCGGCAGGTGTTTCCGGTGTGTCCGGCAGGTGGTCCCGGTGAGTCGAGAAGGTGGTTAAGGTGAGCTAGGCAGGTGCTTCCGGCATCTCCGGAATGTGGTTCTTGCAGGTTTGAGAGGTGGTTCCAGCATGCCTGGCAGGTGAGTGCGGAGTGTCCGGCAAGTGGTTCTGGCATGGCCGGCAGGTGCTTCCGGTGTGTCCTGCAGGTGGTTACGGCGAGTCGAGCAGGTGGCTCCGGCGTGCTCGGCAGGTGCTTCCGGTGTGTCCGGCAGGTGGTTCCGGTCTGTCCGTTATGTGGATCCGGCGTGACCGGCACCTGTTTCTGGCACGTCTGATAGGTGGTTCCGGCATGCCCGACATGTGACTCCGAAATGTCTGCCAAGTGGTTGTGGCGTAGCCGGCAGGTGATTTTGGCGTGTCCGGCAGGTGGTTCCGGCGAGTTGAGCAGGTCGTTCTGACGTGCTCGGCAGGTGCTTCCGGCATCTCCGGCACGTGTTTCTGGCACGTCTGAGAGGTGGTTCCGCCATGCCCGACAGGTGATTCCCGAGTGTCCGGCAAGTGGTTCTGGCGTAGTCGGCAGGTGATTTTGCCGTGACCGGCAGGTGGTCCCGGCGAGTCGAGAAGGTGGTTAGGATGAGCTCGGCAGGTGCTTCCGGCATCTCCGGCACGTGGTTCTTGCAGGTTTGAGAGGTGGTTCCGGCATGCCCGGCAGGTGAGTGCGGAGTGTCCGGCAAGTGGTTCTGGCATAGCCGGCAGGTGATTTTGGCGTGTCCAGCAGGTGGTTCCGGCGAGCAGATAAGGTGGTTAAGGTGAGCTCGGCAGGTGCTTCCGGAGACTCCGGGACATGGTTATGGCACACCAGAGATTTGGTTCCAGCATACCTTGCAGGTCATTCCGGAGTGTGCACCAAGTGGTTCTGTCGTAGCCGGCAGGTGATTTTGGAGTGTCCGGCAGGTGGTTCCGGCGAGTCGAGCATGTGGCTCCGGCGTGCTCGGCAGGTGCTTCCGGTGTGTCCGGCAGGTTGTTCCAGTCTGTCCGTTAGGTGGATCCGGCGTGTCCGGCACGTGTTTCTGGCATGTCTGAGATGTGGTTCCGCCATGCCCGACAGGTGATTCCGGAATGTCCGGGAAGTGGTTCTGGCGTACCCGGCAGTTGATTTTGCCGTGACCGGCAGGTGGTCCCGGCGAGTCGAGAAGTTGGTTAAGGTGAGCTCGGCAGGTGCTTCCGGCATCTCCGGCACGTGGTTCTAGCAGGTTTGAGAGGTGGTTCCGGCATGCCCGACAGGTGAGTGCGGAGTTTCCGGCAAGTGGTTCTGGCATAGCCTGCAGGTGATTTTGGTGTGTCCAGCAGGTGGTTCCGGCGAGCAGATAAGGTGGTTAAGGTGAGCTCGGCAGGTGCTTCCGGAGACTCCGGGACATGGCTATGGCACCTCAGAGATTTGGTTCCAGCATGCCTGGCAGGTCATTCCGGAGTGTTCACCAAGTGGTTCTGGCGTAGCCGGCAGGTGATTTTGGAGGGTCCGGCAGGTGGTTCCGGCGAGTCGAGCAGGTGGCTCCGGCGTGCTCAGCAGGTGCTTCCAGTGTGTCCGGCAGGTGGTTCCGGCGAGTCGAGCAGGTGTCTCCGGTGTGCTCGGCAGGCGCTTCCGGTGTGTCCGGAAGGTGGTTCCGGTCTGTCCGTTATGTGGATCCGGCCTGTCCGGCACGTGTTTCTGGCACGTATGAGAGGTGGTTCCGCCATGCCCGACAGGTGATTCCAGAGTGTCCGGCAATTGGTTCTGGTGTAGCCGGCATGTGACTTTGCCGTGACCGGCAGGTGGTCCCGGCGAGTCGAGAATGTGGTTAAGGTGAGCTCGACAGATGCTTCCGGCATCTCCGGCAAGTGGTTCTTGCAGGTTTGAGAGGTGGTTCCGGCATGCCCGGCAGGTGAGTGCGAAGTGTCCGGCAAGTGGTTCTGGCATAGCCGGCAGGTGGTTTGGACGTGTCCAGCAGGTGGTTCCGGCGAGTCGAGAAGGTGCTTAAGTTCAGCTCGGCAGGTGCTTCCGGAGTCTCCGGGACGTGGTTCTGGCACATCAGAGATTTGGTTCCAGTATGCCTGGCAGGTGATTCCGGAGTGTCCACCAAGTGGTTCTGGCGTAGCCGGAAGCTGATTTTGGCGTGTCCGTCAGGTGGTTCCGGCGAGTCGAGCAGGTGGCTCCGGCGTGCTCGGCAGGTGCTTCCGGTGT
>NW_025801680.1:0-2381 GCF_021613505.1 Equus quagga | reverse complement strand
CTGTTTTCCCTTGCCTTGAAGAAGCTCTTTAGTCTGATGAAGTCCCATTTGTTTATTCTTTCTATTGTTTCCCTCAACTGAGGAGTTACAGTGTCCGAAAAGATTCTTTTGAAACTGATGTCAAAGAGTGTACTGCCTATATTCTCTTCCAAAAGACTTATTGTCTCAGGCCTAATCTTTAGGTCTTTGATCCATTTTGAGTTTATTTTGGTGTGTGGTGAAAAAGAATGGTCGATTTTCAATCTTTTGCATGTGGCTGTCCAGTTTTCCCAGCACCATTTGTTGAAGAGACTTTCTTTTCTCCATTGTAGGCCCTCTGCTCCTTTGTCGAAGATTAGCTGTCCATAGATGTGTGGTTTTATCTCTGGGCTTTCAATTCTGTTCCATTGATCTGTGGACCTGTTCTTGTACCAGTACCATGCTGTTTTGATCACTGTAGCTTTGTAATATGTTTTGAAATCTGGGATTGTGATTCCGCCGGCTTTGTTTTTCTTGCTCAGGATTGCTTTAGCAATTCGTGGTCTTCTGTTGCCCCATATGAATTTTAGGATTGTTTGTTCAATTTCTGTGAAGAATGATCTTGGGATTCTGATTGGGATAGCATTGAATCTGTATATTGCTTTAGGTAGTATGGACATTTTAACTATGTTTATTCTTCCAATCCATGTGCAAGGAATGTCTTTCCATCTCTTTATGTCATCGTCAATTTCTTTCAAGAAAGTCTTGTAGTTTTCATTGTATAGATCCTTCACTTCCTTGGTTAAGTTTATCCCAAGGTATTTTATTCTTTTCGTTGCAATTGTGAATGGGATTGAGTTCTTGAGTTCTTTTTCTGTTAGTTCATTGTTAGTGTATAGAAATGCTACTGATTTATGCACATTAATTTTATGCCCTGCTACTTTGCTGTAGTTGTTGATTATTTCTAATAGTTTTTCTGTGGATTCTATGGGGTTTTCTATGTATAAGATCATGTCGTCTGCAAACAACGAGAGTTTTACTTCTTCGTTACCTATTTGGATTCCTTTTATTTCTTTTTCCTGCCGAATTGCTCTGGCCAACACCTCCAGTACTATGTTGAATAGGAGTGGTGAAAGTGGGCACCCTTGTCTTGTTCCTGTCCTCAGAGGGATGGCTTTCAGCTTTTGTCCATTGAGTATGATGTTGGCTGTGGGTCTATCATATATGGCCTTTATTATGTTGAGGTACTTTCCTTCTATACCCATTTTACTGAGGGTTTTTATCATAAATGGGTGTTGGATCTTGTCGAATGCTTTCTCTGCGTCTATTGAGATGATCATGTGGTTTTTGTTTTTCATTTTGTTGATGTAGTGTATCACGTTGATTGACTTGCGGATGTTGAACCATCCCTGTGTCCCTGGTATAAATCCCACTTGATCATGGTGTATAATCTTTTTGATGTATTGCTGTAATCGGTTTGCCAAAATTTTGTTGAGGATTTTTGCATCTATGTTCATCAGTGATATCGGCCTGTAGTTCTCCTTCTTTGTGTTGTCCTTGTCAGGTTTGGGGATCAGAGTGATGTTGGCTTCATAGAATGTGTTAGGGAGTTCTCCATCTTTCTCAATTTTCTGGAACAGTTTGAGGAGAATAGGTATTAAGTCTTCTTTGAATGTTTGGTAGAATTCTCCAGAGAAGCCGTCTGGTCCTGGACTCTTGTTTTTGGGGAGGTTTTTGATTACCGTTTCTATTTCCTCACTTGTGATTGGTCTATTCAGATTCTCCATTTCTTCCTGATTCAGTTTGGGGAGATTGTAGGAGTCTAGGAATTTGTCCATTTCTTCCAGGTTGTTCAATTTGTTGGCATATAGTTTTTCATAGTATTCTCTTATGATCTCTTGTATTTCATTGGTATCTGTTGTGATTTCTCCTCTGTCATTCCTGATTTTATTAATTTGCGATTTCTCTCTTCTTTTCTTGGTGAGTCTGGCTAGGGGTTTGTCAATTTTGTTAATTCTTTCGAAGAACCAACTCTTTGTTTCATTGATCCTTTCTATTGTCTTTTTTGTTTCAATATCGTTTATTTCTGCTCTTATTTTTATTATTTCCCTCCTTCTACTGACTCTGGGCTTTGTTTGTTCTTCTTTTTCTAGTTCTGTTAGGTGTCGTTTGAGGTTGCTTACGTGAGCTTTTTCTTGTTTAGTGAGGTGAGCCTGTATTGCGATGAATTTCCCTCTTAGGACTGCTTTTGCTGCATCCCAAATGATTTGGTATGTCGTGTTCTCATTTTCATTTGTCTCCAGATAATATTTGATTTCTTCTTTAATTTCTTCAATGATCCATTGTTTGTTGAGAAGCGTGTTGTTTAGTCTCCACATTTTTGCACCTTTCTCTGCTTTTTTCTTGTAGTTGATTTCTAGTTT
>NW_025801679.1:0-1839 GCF_021613505.1 Equus quagga | reverse complement strand
AGAGCACTACTGCCAGATCTTAAGAGTCTAAGAAATCTTTCTTTCGACTCCCTGGCTCACCGACCCCACATCGTTTCCTCAATGTCAGGGACAAATGGGGTGCTGTGGATGCACTGAGCACTCAGCACAGGGTTTGGAGCACAGAGTGCAGTGGGGGCAGGGAGGTGGGCCATGAATCTCAGGGAGGGACCCCAAAATAGCCTGTTTCTTCTATTCAGCTGCCATGCCCTTCTCAGGGAACTGTCACACTCTGGAGACTACCACAAGCTCAGACTCTTCAGGTGCAGGGACATGGCTGGGACACTTGGGGTGCACCAGGCCAGCTCTTCCCATCCTGATGTGAAGGAGGACATTGTAAGGATTTTCCTGGTTTCCCCTAAATCTGAATGGGGAAGGAATGACCCCCCTCCAACTCCCTGACATCTCTACCCCAGTGTCTATTGACCTACTGGGGAGAAGGCATATTATCAGTTTAATACTGAATGTTCCATTTGAATGTTTATTAAATTCCTGTTTCTGTTATAGCCTGGGAGTTGTGGTGTGGTTCACCTCCTGTGCTCATGTAAACGAGACACAGAACCTCACCTTCCTCCTTGAATTAAGAACTGGTGCATGGTCACAGCTCACTGTATGTGAGAGAAGGGAGGAAGGCCAGCCCCTGTCCCTGGCTAGTTAAGGGCCGAAAGGCCCCCCCCCCCCCCCCCCCCCCCCCGCCATGTCCCCATTCCTCAGAGGACAGGTTCGTTTCAGTGTGGTTCCCCTGGGCCAGGAGCAGAGAGAGACAGCCCCTCAGATGCCCCTGGATTTAGAGGCTGGAGGGACTTTCCCAGCAGAGCAACCAGCACAGAAATGTGGGTCTTTCAGATGGCACTTGCCAGGACCATGTCCTGCCCCGGGACAGTGGCTGCCTTTCTACAGCTTTCGAAGAAGAAGGAATGTTTTCTGCTTCTCTTGTGGAGCTTTCTTTTGATCAATTACTGGAACATGTAGTTTTGTAATCAATCTCTGGAAATGCATCAACACTAAATGGGGAAAAAAATGTAAAAAGCTAAAGTGTTGCATGTGGAAAGGACAAGACCAGAGGAAGACCATTTGCAGACGGACTAAGGGCAGGCAGGACATCCCTCCACAGGCCGCCTCTAAGGGCTCCCTGTTCATGCTTTACCTGGATTGGACTCCTCCCAGGATCCTGGTCCATGAACTTGCAGGTCCTTTTCCTGCTTGTTTCCTATCCAGAGGGAAAGATTTGTGATGCAGCTTTTAAAGCTACAACAAGGCTTTGTTCCATAAGCTTGACTGCTCCCTGTGAACTAGATTTCCAGCATCCCTCACTTCCTTCTACAATTCTTTCTGGGCAGAAATTCCCTAAGGCCCCGGCCTCTCTGTCAGGTACATCGTGGCCATTCTTCCCTGGCCGGGCCTGATGGATCAGGGGTGAGCTTTGGTTTGCCTGGAAAATGGACCTTCATCCTGGCCACTGAATGACCCACACTCTCCCTTGCTGCCGAGGGTGACGTCTCAGCCCACGTGGTTCTGAGGTTCATGGTCTCGAACAATCACTAATTTACACACTGAGTTGTGTTGTTACCAACTTGAACTAAAGGGCCAGCTGGCCCTGATCCTATACAGCGTGTAGCCCCCAGGATGGCTGTGTTCTTTTTCTCCAGTCTTGTGCTGTGGTTATGTGGTTATGCGTTATGGGGATGGCAAAGTTTCCTCTTGGGAGTTTTGAAAGATGAGGCATGAGAGGAGCAGGGATGGGGTCCAGGAGGGGAAAGTCACCAAACTGATGAACGTGGGCCTACACACACAACCTCACCAATCAAAATACTGAAATGT
>NW_025801678.1:0-1509 GCF_021613505.1 Equus quagga | reverse complement strand
CTAATTGCTAAGGTGGTGACCTGGGGAAAGGCAGCAGACCTCCGGGCCTCAAGGTCCTCCGTAAGATAAGGAAAATGAGCCTATCTCACTGGGTAGTTGCAAGGGTCAGACAAGATTCGGCACATAAAGTCCTCAGCATAATTCCTGACAGAAAAAGCTTCTGATAAATTATGCTTCTTATTATTAACGTCGCTCAGATTAAATATAGCATTTTGCAAAGTCAGTGCTTGCGTGTCTTACCTATGACATGGCGTAACTAACTGAGAGCTAGCGGTGAGGGCAGCCAAGAAAAGAGTTTTCATTTTCTCTAGTAATGAAAAAGCTTCTTGACAGTTTGTTTGGTGAAATATTATTTGTCTTTTATGGTGTTTCATAAATCATGAAAACAGAGATGAAGAAAGTAAACAGATGACCTTGCATCCACCTACCGTTAGACATTAATTGAGCAACTACCATGTTCTAGGCTGGATATTGGTTACATTTGTGTCCAGGGTTGGGAAGAAAGTGCACCCATTTGGTTCTGTCTCCAACATATGTTCCAAATCTGTCTGCTGCCTCTTCTCACTGCCACTCCCAAGATGGAATCCTTGTCATATTTCATCAGAACCACTGCCTCCCTAACTAGTCTCCCTGTGTCCACTCTTGCTTACCCACCAATCTGCTATCTACCAATAGGGAGAACAATATGCTAAAAATATAAACCAGATATGGTCACTTGCTTAATTAAATACGCTTCAGCATAATATTTCAACCCTTATTGTGGCCTGTGGAGACCCTGTGTGGCTGGACCCCTGACCACAGTATCTTACCTGATATTGAGCCCCACACTGCAGGCTCCAGTCATATCAGCCTTTCCTGAACCCCTCCCTCCAGAGGGCTGAGTTGCACCCACTGAGTCCTGCTGGTCCCTCACCCTAGAAGGCTCAGCCACCTAGTCTAGGAATGCGGCTGCTTCTCACCCCATAGGTTTGGTTTAAATGCTGCCACCTCGGAGAGACCTTCATAGACAGCCCCTCTCTAGGATGGTCCCATTTTCTTCTCCACATGGCACCCTCTTCTCTCTTATGAGAAGCACTAACTTCAATGTGTAATTTCCCTCCTCTTATTTTTATCATCTGTCCGGAAGCTCCAGGCAGCAGAGACCCTGCCTGTCACATTCTCAATTGTGTTCTCTAGGGACATGGCACAGAAGAAGACCTCTGTCAATACTTGTTGAATAAAGAGAGGATCAAAACATTTGCAAAAGCAAAAGAAGAAAACCACTTAATATTTTCCTACAGTAAAGGTTAGTGAAAACGCAATCTGATGGTAATCAGGGGAGCCTGTAGTGTACACGTACTTTTTGTTAGCTATCAGCAACAGATAGCTGAACAAGAAGAGGTGCCGCTTCTGCCTCCTCCAGCCTCTTTTGAGTTCCACGGGGCCGTGGATCAGCAGGATGCGACCGGCACTCTCAGATGATGTAGCATTTTCACTGTGGGTGTCCACCTCAACAGAAGAGCTTTCCCT
>NW_025801677.1:0-1011 GCF_021613505.1 Equus quagga | reverse complement strand
ACAGGTCTCCATTCCTTCAAGGCTTCCAAAACATCTCTTGGGACACATAAGCATGTACCCAGTGGGAACCCGTGACGCCAGAGCTATGGAAAGTGAGACTGATCTTCAAAGAATGCTAGGGGCCTAGGAAAGGAGGCATCGATTCTTTTCTTCAACGTTTGGAACAGATAATTCTTGACTTTGCCTTATGCTTAAGGCAGAAGGACACTATGTCCGTGAAGGGGGTTGCCAGGACCTCCTCGAATTTGGAGTTTCTGATCTCAGGATGTCAAACAAACCCCGATGACGACGTGTTCTCAGTGCTTAGTTTGACCTAGTCTAGGATAGCAAAGATTCCTACAATGACCAGTGTAAATTCAAAGACAACAACCAAGAGTCACGAAAGCACTCACACCTTGGACTAGAGAACATACGGTGATTAAAGGTATACAAAATTAATCACTTGGAATGAAGGAGAATGAACTGATGAACATGTCTAAGGGAGCTAGCTGAGACAGCCCATGACGAGTATATTATAGAAAAGAAAAAAAGGTCCCAGAAAATGGAAGGCGAAGAGAAATCACACCTGGATAATCCACAATGAAAGATGATGTCAGTCTTTAGACAGACTCTGCTTGAACGTTTGAAAGTCACAGTAATTCACAAGCCAAAAAGCAGCGAAGGTCAAACCTTTGTTAACTGGGAAAGGCGAGTTATAAGACTGCTCCAAGCTGGCTCTGGAACCCTGTGTCAATGAATATTGTTGGGATAGCAGAGACACAATTATGACAAATCCTCTGACATCACAGAGGAAACAAATAACACCTGGCCTCATCTACACAGCGCCAGAGATGGGCTCAAGTACCATATTCAAGTCCCACTGCACTCAACTGCAGGTTGCCTATGGAACATGAAAGGGTCCAGCCGGTGGTGCAGCAGTGAGGTCCGCACCTTCTGGGTCTGTGTCACCTGGTGGGCCAGTTGGAATCATGTGGGTGAGACCCCTGACCACTGCTTCAGTCATTGTAGGGC
>NW_025801676.1:0-1040 GCF_021613505.1 Equus quagga | reverse complement strand
TCCGGGGTCATCCTGGACTGGGTGCATTCAGTGGACACAGACAAAACACAGGGACTCCCATAAGCCTCAGGCCAGATGCTCTGCTTCCTGAGCTCCAGTTCTGATCTCACCCTGCCTGGGCCTATGGGGGACTGTGGACGCTGCGCTGGGGTGTGGCAGGACCGGGTGACACTCCGCATCTTCTGCAGGAGCTGTTCAAGACGTTGGTGCCCGCCCACTGCCTCGGCTCCATCTGGTCTGAGTGCGACAACAGGGAACGCGAGTCCCTGGCACCCACCGTCCGTGACACTGTGATGCACGACAACACCGTGGCCAATTGCATCCTCGTCACCTGCCTTGGGGACGCAAGCATGACAGCACAGGACAGGGCCAGGGTGGTTGAGCTGTGGATCAGGGTGGCTGAGGTAAGCATTGGCACGCCCTGTCTGGATGCATGGGAATTGCCTCTTGTTTCTCAGCTCTCAGGATTGAAGTCTGGGGTCTTAGTCCCTGGACTGTCCCTTGACCCTCATGCCAGGGCCACGTTGACCTTGACTTGAGGTCCCAGTGGGGACAAGCTCAATTCCTTGTGAGCAGTGTTATTCATCGTGTGGCAGGTGTGCCCTCCCTGGCTTCCCTGGGCCTGTGTGTCCCCCAGGACAGGAGAAGTCCGTGAGGGGACAGAAACCAGAGGCAGCAGAGCTTCAGCTCCACCTCACGGCTCCATCTCTTTGCTTCCCCAGGAGTGCCGAGGCCTCGGGAACTTCTGTTCCCTCCACACAATCCTTTCTGCCCTGCAGAGCCCTGCCATTGCCTGTCTCCAAGACACCTGGGGACAAGTTTCCAGGTGGGTAGTGGGTAGTCTGCTCTCCAGCCAAGCACCATGAGGGTGAGGTGGCCCAGGCAACCTCATTTGGGCCGGCATGTCCCCCAACGTCAGCTGAGACCACCTGGGAGACAGCGAACACCGGGCACAGGGACTGACCTGGGTGCTGGGTCTCTGAGTCTCTCAGTGCCCTTAGGCCAGCAGTTCCATCCCAGGGATTCATTTCCTTCCAGAC
>NW_025801675.1:0-2042 GCF_021613505.1 Equus quagga | reverse complement strand
CTTGGAGTAGGTCTTTTTACATTGATGTAATCAGAAGTTCTGTTAGCGTCTTTTACTTGTAATTCCAGCTCCTTTCCCAGGTTTGAACAGACTTTCTGCTCCTTTCTCCCTCCCTTCTCCCTCTACAATACCCATAGTTTTTATGTTGCATTTCCTAATTGAATCAGATATTTCTCAGAGAATTTCTTCGTTTCTTTTTAGTCTTAATTCTCTCTCCTCCTCCATCTGAAGCCTTTCTATATTTCGGTCCTCCAGATTGCTAATTCCGTCTTTCATAACGTCAGCTCTGTAATTCAGGGTATCCAGATTTTTCTTTATCTCATTGTGTTTTTCATCTCCAACATTTCTGATTGGTTTCTCTTTATAGGGTCAATCTCTTTTGTGAAGTATTCCCTCTGTTTATTAATTTTATTCCTGATTTAATTGAACTATCTGAATTTTCTTGTAACTCGTTGAGTTTTTTAATGTTAGCTATTTTGAATTCTCTGTCGTTTACATTGTAAATTTGTGTGCCTTCAGGATTGATTTCTAGGTGCTTTTCATTTTCCTTCTGGTCTGGACTATTAATATATTTCTTCATACTATTTGATGGTGTTGGTTTGTGCCTTCACATAGATAGTATCTGGTTGCAGATTCCACCTGCCACCACTGGAGGAGGTTCAGGAGCTGTGTATTCTGAGCCTGCTGTGATCCCTGGTGTCTGTGCTTGTCCTTTGGAATCTATGCTGACAGGACCCATCTGCGATTGCCTGCTTGTAGCTGCTGCTTTGCTAATGTACGCATGGGCACTCTAGACGGGGTCCCTTGCTCTGGCTGACTGGCTGAGCTTGTGAGCCCAGCAGGGGGAGGGGCACTTCTTTTGCATGTGCCATCCCGTGGGTGTTCTCTCTTTGCCCTCGCTGTCTGTCCTCCTGGCATGCTGGCTTCATGAAGACAACCCCACAATAGCTTAGTCTCCTCTGTGGAGCTTTCCTATGGGATGTGAGGGAACTTGGAGAGCGAAGGCATTCCCACAGAGTCTCCCCGCTAGGCCCCTCTTTTCTCAGAGCTGTGCATGGTCCTGTGCCCTAGGTCATTGCTGGGGAGGGAGAGGAGATCCCCTTACTTCCTCCTTCTTCCTCCTGGGGGGTCCAGCACCTCCACCTTCAGACATATGTCTGCATGGGTCTCTCAGATGTCTTTTGTGTTGTGTGCCTGTCCTCTGTTGGTTTATGAATGTCCTTTTCATTGTTTCTTAGGGAGGAGAGTCTAAGGGAAGAGCTCACTCCACCGTGATGCTGATGTCATGCCTGGTCATTCTATTTTTAAGTTTTTGAGGAATCTCTGTACTGTTTTCCATAGTGGCTGCACCAATTTACATTCCCACCAGCAGTGTATGAGGGCTCCCTTTTCTCCACATCCTCTCCAACACTTCTGTTTTCTTTGTAAAGATTGGCACCTGAGCTAACATCTGTTGTCTATCTTTTTTTCCTTCTTGTTCTCCCCAAACCCTCACAGTACATAGTTGTATATTCTAGTTGTATGTCCTTCTGTCTGTGCTGTGTGGGATGCCACCTCAGCATGGCTTGATGAGTGGTGCCGTGTCCAGGCCCAGGATCCAAACTGGCAAAACCCTGGGCTGCTGAAGTAGCACACACGAACTTAACCACTCGGCCATGGCACTGGCCCCTCTCCAACACTTCTTATTTCTTGTCTTTTTAATAATAGCCATTCTGATGGGCATGAGGTGATATCTCATTGTGGTTTTGATTTGTATTTCTCTAATAATTAGTGATGTTGAACATCTTTTCATGTGCCTGTTGGCCATCTATATCTCTTTGGGAAAATGTCTGTTCAAATCCTCTGCCCGTTTCTTGACTAAGTTTGTTCTTTTGTTGTTGACTTCTTCATATATTTTGGATAGCAACCCCTTATTGGATAAATGATTTGCAGATATCTTCTTCCAATTGCTAGGTTGTCTTTTCATTTTATTGATGTTTCCTTTGCCATACAGACGCTTTTTAGTTTGATGTAGTCCCATTAGCTTATTTTTTCTTTTGTTT
>NW_025801674.1:406-2419 GCF_021613505.1 Equus quagga | reverse complement strand
AACCCTAACCCTAACCCTAAAACCTAACCCCTAACCCTAACCCTAACCCTAACCCTAACACCTAACTCCTAACCCTAATACCTAACCCCTTACCCTAACCCTAACCCTAACCCTAAAACCTAACCCTAACCCTAAACCCTAACCCTAACCCTAACCCTAGCCCTAACCCTAACCCTAACCTGACGGACAGGCAGGAACCAGCTGCTCAACTCGCCGAAACCACCTGGCAGACATGCCAGAACCACCTGCCGAGCACGCCGGAGCCACCCGCTGGACTCACCAGAACCACCTGCCTGACGGGCCAAAATCAACAGCTGGCTATGAGAGAACCACCTGGCAGACAATCCGCAATAACCTGACAGGCATGCAGGAACCACCTCTCAGACGTAAGAGAACCACGTCCTGGACAGACTGGAACCACCTGCCGGACACGCCTGGACCACCTGCTGAGCACGCCGGAACCACCTGCTCGACTCGCAGGACCCATGTGCCAGACACGCCAAAATGAACTGCCGGCTACACCAGAACCACTTACCGGACACTCCGGAATAACCTGCCCGGCATGCCAGAACCACCTCTCAGAAGTGCCAGAAGCACGTGCTGGACATGCCGGAACAACCTATTGGACAGTACGGAACAACCTGCCAGGAACGCCTGAACCAACTGCCGAGCACGACGGAACCACCTGCCAGACACACCAAAATCACCTGCGGGCTACGCCAGAACCACTTGGAGGACTCTCCGGGAAAACCTGCCGGGCATGCTGGAACCACCTCTCAGACGTGCCTGAACCACGGGGCGGACACTCCAGAAACACATGTCGGGCCGGCCGGAACCACCTCTCAGACGTGCCAGAACCTCATGCCGGACACCCCAGAACCACCTGCTGGACAGACCGGAAACACCTGCCGGACATGCCGGAACCACATGTTCGACTCGCTGGAACCACATTCTGGACATGGCAAAATCACCTGCCGCCTACGCCAGAACCACTTGGCGAACACTCCGGAATCACCTGTCAGGCATGCCAGAACCACCTCTCAGACATGCCAGAACCACATGCCAATGACACCGGAAGCACCTGCCGAGCATGCCGGAAGCACCTGCTCGACTCGCCAGAACAACCTGTCGGACACGCCAAAATCACCTGCCGGCTACGCCACAGCCAGTTGGTGAACACTCCGGAAACACCTGCCGGGCTGGCTGGAACCACCTGCCGGTCACGCCAACATCACCTGCCAGCTACGCCAGAACCACTTGGCGGAGACTCCAGAAACACCTGTTGGGCCAGCCGGAACCACCTCTCAGACGTGCCAGAACCATGTGCCTGAGATGCTGGAACCACACCCCGAACAGACCGAAACCGCATGCCAGACCCGCCTGAACCACCTGCCGAGCACGCAGGAACAACCTGCTCGACTCGCCGGAACAACCTGCGTGACATGCCAAAATCACCAGCCGGGTATGCCAGAACCACTTGGTGGAGACTCCGGAATCCTCTGCCGGCCATGCCAGAACCAGCTCTCAGACACACCAGAACCACGTGCCGGACACGCCGGAAGCAGCTGCTGAGCATGCCTGAGCCACATGCTCGACTCACAAGAAACACCTGGTGGACACGCCAAAATCACCTGCCAGGTACGCCAGAAGCACTAGGCGGACAATCCGGAATCACATGTCGGGCATGCCGGAACCACCTCTCAGACTTGCCAGAGCCATGTTCTGGACACGCCGGTACCACCTGCCGAGCACGCCGGAGCCACATGCTCGCCTCGCCGGAACCACCTGCCGAGCCCGCAGGAGCCACCTGCTCGCCTCGCCGGCACCACCTGCCAGGACCACCGGAAGCACCTGCCGAGCCCGCCGGAGCCACCTGCTCGCCTCGCCGGCACCACCTGCCGGGCACCCCGGAAGCACCCGCCGAGCCCGCCGGAGCCACCTGCTCGCCTCGCCGGCACCACCTGCCGGGCACACCGGAAGCACCCGCCGAGCCCGCCGGAGCCACCTGCTCGC
>NW_025801674.1:0-306 GCF_021613505.1 Equus quagga | reverse complement strand
CCACCTGCTCGACTCGCCGGAACCACCTGCCGCACACACTGGAAGCAACCACCGAGGCGGCGGAGCCACGTGCTCGACTCGCCGGAACCACATGACAGACACACCGGAAGCACCCGCCGAGCCCGCCGGAGCCACCTGCTCGACTCGCCGGAACCACCTGCCGGACAGAACGGAAGAACCCGCCGAGCACGCCGGAGCCACCTGCTCGAACCGCCGGACTACCTGCCGGACACACCGGAAGCACCAGCCGAGCCCGCCGGAGCCACCTGCTCGCCTCGCCGGCACCACCTGCCGGGAGACCGGAGG
>NW_025801673.1:0-3541 GCF_021613505.1 Equus quagga | reverse complement strand
CTAACCATAAAGATACAGCCTCCCTCGACTGATCCTTCCCCAGACGGTTATGTCCCTGGGAATCTGGAGCCCGTTCCTGACTGCTGAGAGCCTCTAAGTCAGACAGGACGTGGACACTGACCTTCCCGTGCTCTGTCCACAGCCTTCCCTTCATCTTCACACCTCCCTGCCTCATGCCAGATGCCTGAGTGCAGGTGCCCATCCCTGCTCACCTGGCCATGCAAAGTTCCTCGGTGTGGTCTTATCTATTGTTTTGTACAGTATATTTCATTATTTAAACTTTATTCAAAGGGACCTTCCAAACACATGCATCTGATAAAGCCACCTCTCTGCTTAAAAATCTGCCATAGATTCTCTCCCCGTCAAGATTAAGGAAAAATACTGAGTGCCCCATTCAAGGTGTCTGTGTGTATGGCCACCATTGCTTCTCCTGCTTCCTGCTTCACCTCTCCCCCTGTAGCCTGTACAAAAGCATAAGCAGATCTTGTTTGCAAAGAGGATATTTAACCCTGGACCATAGAGTACCCTTCTGAGTCCTTCTGGTCCCCCAGCTCCACCCTTGACCTCCTTCCCTCAGGACCAGCATCACACATCACCTGCTGGGGGAGTTTTGACCACACTCAGATGGTCATCTTTTTCAGAATGGAACATTCTGCTTACCTGAGCATTTCCTTTAAAGCTCCAAAAAGTTTTAGAGGAAATAGAAACTTGTACTTCGGAACTAAGAGTTTTCGCATTGATTGTGTAACTATGTTGGTCTCTGATCTTGGGGAAAGGATTCAGTCTGTGACCATTTAGCATGATATTAGCTGTATAATTTTCATAGAAGCACTTTATCAGGTTGAGGAAATTCCATTCCACAATATTTGTATTTGCTGAGAGCTTTCGTTTTTAAAATAATGAATGAATTCTGAATGAATCAAAGTTTTCACATGTGCAGCAATTGAGATGATCATAGGTATATATGTATATATTCAGATTTTTCTTGAAGGGTGAATTCCATTGAGTGATTTTCAAATGTTAAATCATCTTTGAATTTCTGGTGAACCACTTTTGCTGTATTATTTGACTCAGTTAGCAAATACTTTATTACATATTTGTATCTGTGTTCATGAAGAATATTCCTTTTTAATTTTCTTTTATTTTAAAGATTTTCCCTGGTTATAATATAAAGGCAAGCTTGTCTTCATAAAACAGTGTGGAAATTAGTCCTTCCTCCTCTGTTTTCTTTAGAGTTTGTATAGAATTCTTCTTACTTCATATGTAAATGTTTGAGAAACTTCACTGACAGAGTAATCTGGGTGTGGATTTGTTTTGGTGAGCAGGTCTGAAACTACAGGGATGAGCTACTTACATGTATGTAATGACCAACAGGGGTTGAGCAGAACTGGATCCTCATTTCGTTGGACAATACTTACAGGACATGTGCAGGCCGAGCTTTCAGTAGGTTGTTATTTTACAGTCAATATTAATATCATTGTGGAAGCAAGATAAACTGTATTTTTTTTAGGTGCTTAAAAAGTTAATTCATGGGGCCGGCTCCTTGGACGAATGGGTAAGTTTGCGCGCTCAACTGCAGCAGCCCAGGGATCGGATCCTGGGCACGGACATGGCACCACTCCTCATGCCACGTTGAGGTGGCATCCCACATCCCACAACTAGAAGGACATGCAACGAAGATATACAACTGTGCACGGGGCGGGGTTGGGGAGATACAGCAGAAAAAAAAAGATTGGCAACAGTTGTTAGCCCAGGTGCCAATCTTTGGGGGAAAAAAAAAGGAAGATTGGCAACAGTTGTTAGCCCAGGTGCCAATCTTTAAAATAAAAAAAGTTAATTCAGAGATTTTGATAAAAGTCAAAATATTGGGAAATATAATATTAAAAAGTATTCATATCCAAATTCAAGTATTGTACAAATCTTTCCCTGAATGTGGCACCAGCAGGTAATCCATTATTTCCTTATATCCTGTGGTCTCTTGGTGCTCACCTGGGAGCGAATGGACCAGTGAAACCATATGCTCCATCTGTGCCGCCAAGAGGCCTGCTCACTAGTCAGTATCCACTGGGCAGGAAACTTCCCTCAGTTCTGTATCTCCCAGCAGGCATTGCGCCACAGCTGGCCTCTTGTGCCCTTGGTTGGGAAGCAATGGCTTCCACATAATGTCTTCTCTCCACCACATGAGCAAGGCCTCCAGAGCGCCAGCCAAAGGGACCTTTTGGTTTCAGAGCCAGGTGGGTGACTGGGACTCAGTGACCTCTTCCTGAGTCTCCATCAACAGACTTCACTCCATCTCAATTGGATTTTGCCCTGAGATGGGATGACTTCCAGCCAGCACCCATATTTCTAATATAATATATTGTTTCTTTAAACAAGGAAAAAGGAAAAATAAAAATTATATTGGCAAAGACAAGAAACTTACAGAGAAATTGCACCCACGCCAACGTGGCACACTTCGTTCCTCCTCCACCTCACAGCTCGTGCTGTATGCCTCAGAGAAAGGTTCTGTAGTGATGCCACCTCTAGCCCTTTACTCGCATCCTGGCACCAGGTGACTCAGCTCAGGGGTGCTAGGAATGTTTCTGGAAGCCAGTCCTACATGGGATGCTTTCTAATAGCTTAAAAATTGTCTGAGCCACGAAATATATCCTTAGAGAACTTATGTTTGTGGGAGCCCTCCCAGCTTCTGAGTATAGTGTGAAACCAAGTCACAGTTTGTGGTGATGGCTTGAGATTTTAAATCGATTCCTAAGTGTTTCTGGATTTTTGAATGATATTTTGAGAGAGATGAGTCATGCAATGTTACTCTGGCTGAATTTTAGAAAGAAATCCCCAGGAGTCCTTTCTTAATAATAAAAGTAGAGTGGCTTCTCAAACTTTAGTGTTCAAAAATCTCCTGGAGAGCTCATTGAAATACAGATTGTTAGAGACCATGCACATTTCTGATTCAGCAGTTATGACTGTGGAATTGCATTTATAAGGCTCCAAAGTAGCGCTCCCATTTCAATGCTAAATGATGTATTAATTTGTTCTGTATGGTAAAATCAATCAATGAGGCTATGTTGTTAATGGTCTTTGAATAAGAGGAGTCCCACAGGGAGCAGTGGGGTCTCTGAGTCTCACTGTTCGTTGATGTATTTTTAGCTGAGGCCCTCCTCTCATTACTCTAGGCCCAGAGGGAGAGAGGGAGCACTGACTCAGAGGGGTCACACTGCAGAGATGGACACACCATGGGAGAGGCTTCAAGTGGCACGTGACAATGGACCACTGGATAGAAGAATGGGGCTGTGGAGCCTCCCTCCTCATGGTGGTGTCACCATCTCCACCCTCTCACTTTCTCTCCTGCCTCAAAGGGCTGGGTCATTCTGAGCATATGAGGAGCCTGAGTTCATTTCCCAGTCGAGGATCTACACCACCCATCTGTGGGTTGTCATACTGTGGGGTGGCTGTGTGTGCCGTGGTGCTAAAACTATGTCACTGGTATTTCAAATACAAGCAGGATCACCCACCGTGAACAGGTTTCAGTGGAGCTTCTAGATCA
>NW_025801672.1:0-1025 GCF_021613505.1 Equus quagga | reverse complement strand
TTATGGAGGTTTCAAGTATTTTAGTTCCTACATTCCTATAGCACGGAATACCCTTCCATTTGCTTCTGTCTTCTGGAATTTCTTTCCCCAAAGTTTTGCTAGTCATCGATTTCCATAGCTTGCACCTGTTTGGCTAAGCTTATTTCTAGAGATCTTATTCTTTTTTTCCTGAGGTTCGGTTTTTCTGTTCTTTTCAAGTTTTCATTAGTTTTGTTTCGGCTGATGTTTATGGCTGTTCTCAGATCTGCTGTCGATGTTGTTGTATTTGCTGAGGAATACTGACGCTGTCTGACGTTGCTTCCCAGCTGCCTCTACACTACCTCGAATGCCTTCCCGAGAATGGCTGGACCAGCGGTGAGGAGGTTCACCCCCAGGATTCTGCATGGCCAGCCCCGGGCTGCAAACACAGAATGTGCAGACTTCACTACTGCACCACGGGCCGGCAACTTTCATGTTCCATTGGCAACCTGCAGTTGAGTGCAATGGCACTTGAATATGCTACTTGAGCCCAACTCGGGCACTGTGTAGATGAGGCCAGTTTGTTTTTCTTCTCCACTGTGATGTCAGAGGATTTGTCAGAATTGTGTCTCTGCTGTCCCTGCAAACTTCATAGACGCAGGCTTTCAGATCCTGATTTTAGCAGTCTCATAACTCACCTTTACAAGTTAGCCTAGGTTTGAACTTCGCTTGGGTTTTTGGGATTGTGACTTACTCTGACTTTCAAACGTTCAGAGTATGTCTAAAACTGACATCTTTCTTTATGTATTATTCATGTGTGATTTCTGTGTGCCTTCCATTTTCTGGGACCGTTTTTTCTTTTCCGTGGTACCATCGTTGATATGGGCTCAGCGAGCTGAAGACTCGAATGAAAGATTGCTTGGACTCTCAAGATCCTGCATTGGTGTTCTTTTATTGAGAGGACAGTACAGGATAGCATGGGGACAGGACATCTTTGCAGTGAAGAGCTACTGCTGCTGCTGCCTGGGGACAGGACCCATGGGTAGTCAGGGCTCCTGCTGCTGCCC
>NW_025801671.1:0-1097 GCF_021613505.1 Equus quagga | reverse complement strand
CTCTGTGATCAGTGGTCCAGCACATCTACTGAGCAAATGGAGACAGCCTAAATTTGAGGAAAGTGGAGGAGATTTGAAATAAATTTGAGTGTCCCTGGAGAGAGAATGGAGTAAGGAAACAGTGACCTAAGCTCCGTTTGTTTTGTTCTCATGTTAGTAAGCATGGGATAATTCTTTTTGGAATGAGTGAGTGATTTCCAGCTAGTGCTGGGGCTGAATTTACTGTGGCATCGGTAGACTCCATTGTGAGATTTAATCCATTGGGGTGATCAATTAGTTATAGGAAGGCATTTCTGGGAAAGGCAGAGAGATGGGATTTTGCCAGACAGGAAGGATTAAAAGGGATTGGATGGGGCCCATTAGTAGCGGAGCTTTTTAAATGTTGGTTACCTGACAGACCATCAAGTCTACCCCGGAGAGGGAGGAAATGTAAACAAGAGCTTGACGGACAGACAAGGAGTAAGTGGAAAAGTGAATGGCCTGGAGTTGAAAAGTTAACAAGGGGCATATGAATCAGAAGAATGAGAGACGAGGCCAAAGGGTGGAATGTCCGACTGTAATAATCTGGATGGCTGAAGTGTTCCTGGTGATAAGCTCTGGAGTGTGGCAGTAACTGGAATGGAAGGAAAGGACCCTAAGATGAGATGATGTAGAAACTGAGAGGCTGGTCTTTGGCTGGTCTATCCACATCGATGGTAGAGCCCTCCATGGCCTCCTCACCTCTTCAAGTCTCCTGCCCTGGGCCCCATCCCCCTCCCAGGACCTCCACAGAATCTGCATTCTTTGACCTCAAGTTTCAGACATTGTGGGGTCAATGGCATAACTCTGGACAAGAAGATACAAGTGTGGAGTGAGAGAGGCTGTAGTGGACACCGGTTTTGTTTTTGGTTTTTGTTTTAACACCTAGCATTCACAAGTCTTTCTGGGAAAACTACCTCCAGTGCCCTCTGGGATACTCACCCCATTTGTGTAGTGTGTGTGTGTGTGTGTGTGCGCGCGCGGGTGCGTGTTTGGTTTTGTTACAATAGTTACCATTATACTTGTATCTTCTCTAATGTCCTCAAATTCCTTTCCCTTACTTGGAGTCTTATTTCGTT
>NW_025801670.1:0-1087 GCF_021613505.1 Equus quagga | reverse complement strand
CTCATGTGGAGTGAGACAAAATCCTCCCCATTGCTCTGCTCTGCTCAAAGTAGAAGCCTGGGGGGTTCCTCCAACTCCGCCAACACTGGGTGGGCTCTCAGGTCTGCACAGACAGAGCCTCACAGACATTCCTCAGCCCTGGGCCAGAGACTCTCAGGACATGGCCATGTCCAGGGCAGCAGAGACACTGGCCCCATAGACCCCATCATGTGGCTGACCATAGTTCACTTCCCAGCTCCAATAAAGACTGAATCTTCGTGTGCTCACCCATGTAAAGGAACTCAGGATCGTCTACACAGTGGATTGTGGGAAGATTAAAGAAATCACTGCATGAACTCACCACAGTGTGTGGCCCAGACCAGCTGCTCTGATCTTTGTCAACACTAAGTCAGCCTATTCCAGGCCAACACGCTCCAGGAATGTTCTCTTCCTGTTCCTTCCCTGACTCCTGCTCCTCCCCTTTGCCCCATTCTCAACGCTGACCCATTAAGGAAGGACATTTAAAGAGAACTTGTTTTTCATTTGGGAAGATCTGAATTGAAAACCTGCGGCTTCCAAATATGAGACATGCATCGTGGGCATGCTTCTGAATTTCTCTTTGTGTCAACGACATTATGTGTAACCAAGGAGGTGAAGGACATATATACTGAAAACTGTAAGACATCATTGAAAGAAACTGAAGAAGACATAAAGCAACGGGAAAGATACTCTGTGCTCAGGAATTGGGAGAATAAACGTAGTTAAAATGTCTATATTACCTAAAGCAATCTACAGATGTAATGCAATCCCAACCAGAATCCAAATGACGGGGCCGGCCCGGGGTCTCAGGGATTAAGTGCGCATATTCTGCTTTGGCTGCGCAGGGTTCACCGCTTCGGATCCCGGGTGAGGACATGGCACCGCTTGCCAAGCTATGCTTTGGTGGGCGTCCCACATATAAAGTAGAGGAAGATGGGCACAGATGGTAGCACAAGGCCCGGCTTCCTCAACAAAAAGAGGAGGATTGGCAGTAGTTAGCTCAGGGCTTATCTTCCTCAAAAAAATAAATAAATAAATAAATGAAAGAATCCAAATGACATTTTTCACA
>NW_025801669.1:0-3488 GCF_021613505.1 Equus quagga | reverse complement strand
TCCTCATGGTCTTTCACAGCTGTCTCCCATAGATATGCTCATCAGTGGGTTCTCCTTCATTCCAAGTTAGGAATTTTGTATTTCTTTAATCACCATATGTTCGCTAGGCCGATGTGAGTGCTTTCGTGATTGTTGGGTTTTGTCTTTGAATTTCCATCGTTCACTTGAAGGAATCTTGGCTATCCTAGCCTAGGTCCAACTGAGCACTGAGAACACGAGGTCATCTTGGTTGGTTTGACATTTTGAGATCAGAAACTCCAAATTCTAGTTTTTCCTGGCAACCACCTTATGGACATTATGTTTCTGAGACACATTAGACAAATCTGATGAATTCCTCTCTCCAGGTAAGATATTTTTATGTCTTTTTTTCTGAATTTGGGTAGTCTAGACCTTGACATCGGATCCTTCATTGTTCCAGTAGATTACGTCTAGATACTGGTTTACTTTATTTCTGTAGGGTTTGCTAGTTGTTTGGTTTACATCCTCAGCTCTGGCATGTTTATTTTTCGTTAAATATAAGTGTAATGTTCTAATTTTCAGCCAACTTCCTCACATACGGTGGCAAACCACATAATCAATACTCTTCTATGACAAGAGATAGGGGGAGAGAATTTCATTGGGACCAAACGGAGCATTTTAGCTTTGATGGCAGACTTCACTTTGGATTGGTGGTTAGCAGAGGGAAAGAAAAAATCCAAAAAGCTGTGCAGATTTCTGGAATAAAGCTTTTGAGGCTGAAAGAGATTAGAGAAGATAAACTGTCAAGGATTGTGAATCTCCTCCAAATGCTTAATGATGCTACAGAGAGGTAGACCATTGCAAATATATTAAGAAGAATACTACAAAGACAACGTGTTCTCTGCTAAACTCATGAACCAAGGGAAAATGTTACCTTCTGTGAGGTTACTACTCATTACCTTCACGAATAATCACAGCAGGCCAGCTTCTTCCCAAGTTCAGGCAAAAGATTGGTCCAAAAGTAAAATTCAGGGCCAGTCATGTGTTCTGGTGTGTAAGAGCCCACGTTCCTAGTCTGTGGCCTGGGACTCATGGATTCACATCATGGGTGCTGATCAGATCAGTAAGATCAGGAGAGATAGATTTCATGGTATGGTGCGGGCAGAGATCATACATAAGTGGAAATTGTGAGCATACCTTATACATATGCACCAGGAAAACAACATGAAAATATTGCAATCTATGACGCATCTGGTACACTTCTCAAATACAGAATGGAGGAATTGATGTGACATGCATAGGTGGAATTGTCGGACTGCACAAGATGACACAATCATTGAACATCAGAGGATTGGCTGGGCAACTTCAGCTTGGGAGTGACTCGTGGACTTTTTCTGGGGAAAGTCTACATATTTGGCCATATCCACAAAATGTGACAGATAAAACCAAGGATAAACTTAAAGTAAAGAATTCAGTGTCTAGAGAGAATGTAGTAGACATTTAAAAGTCCAAAGATAAAGTTATAAACAGACAAGAAATCCAGGAAATGGAAAACTATCAGACTGGTATCAGATGGCTCTGAAATACTGTGTGCATGGAAGATGCCGGGACAACTGAGAAGTTTGAGGGTGTTTATGACATCTCAGTGAACATGTCACCCAAGATGGCCTCATCTTTATAGTCCAAGGATTGTCCTACGCTACAATACTCAAGTGAGAGATACCCAGAAAAGAATTTAAAAACAGAAACCAGCACTGAAACTTGAAGAGTTAGAATTGCCACTGATTAAAGGGATAAGAAAGAAGTCATTGTGAAGAAGCAATATATAACAGAGAGACAAGCACTGAGTGGAGAACATTGTTACCTACTCAAGTAGATGTGGAGGCCGTGCTGATTGAAGCTTGCAACTTGATTTGAAACCAGAGGCTGGACTTGGGTCTTATCAGACCTACGTTGTTCTTCTGCCTTAATCATAATCCCAAATCAAGAATGATCTCCTGAGGACATTGTAGAGAAGGATCGATGCTTCCCTTCCTATGCCCCTAGCACTCATTGAAGAGAAGTCTCACTTTCCATAGCTCTGGCATTACGGAGGACCACTGGGTACATGCTAATGTGTCACAATACATCTCTTTGAACACTTGAAGGACTAGACCCCCATCATGCTCCGGATATGTCGCATTGTTTGGCAGGGCTCCAGAAGTGTGCTGAGAAGCACCCTTTTCCAGACGGCTTCGTTGCTTTGTGAGGGATGCCCTACCAGGCTAGTGTGCTCAGTTTGGCTCCAATGAAATACTCCCCCATCTCTTGGACTAGAATGATTACTGATGGCGTGTATTGACACCATGTGAAAGGAGGTTGTCTGAAAATTAGAACATTACAATTATCATTATAGAAAAATAAACATGCCATAGCTGAGGTTGTAAATCAAACAAATAACACACCTTATAGAAATACAGTAAGCCAGTATCTAGACATAATCTAGTGGAACGTTCAAGGATCGGGGGTCAAGATTGAAACTTCTCAAATCCAGAAATGAGACAAAAAAGTATCTGACCAGGAAGGAAATTCATCACATCTGTCTAATTTGTCTCGGGTACATTATGTTCATGATGAAGGTTAACATGACAACCTAGATTTTGGAGTTTAAGATCTCAGAATGTCAGACCAACCAAGATGAACACGTGTTCACAGTGCTCATTTTGACCAAGGCTAGCATGGTAAAGATTGCTACAGGTGATCAATGTAAATTCAAAGACAACACCCAACAATGAAAAGCACTCACACGTAGGCCTATAGAACATAGGGTGGTTAAAGAAATAGAAAATTGATACCTTGGGATGAAGGAGAACGGGCTGACAAGCACACCAAAGGGGGAAATCTGAGAAAGACCATGATGATTATACTATGGAAAAACAAAATGGGCTCAGAATAGGGAAGGCAAACACAAATAACACCTGAATAATCCACAACGAAAGATGTCAGGCTTTAGACAGACTCTGATTGAACTTTTGAAAGTCAAAAAGTGACACAAACCAAAAAACTGCAGTGAGGTAAAACCTGGGCTACCTGGAAAGGGTGGGTATGAGACTCCTCCAAACGTCCTATGAAACCCTGTGTCCATGAAGCTTGCTGGGAGAGCAAAGACACAATTATGACAAATTCTCTGACATCGCAGTTGACCGAAAATACAAACTGGCTACATCTACTCAGTGCCAGAGTTGGGCTGAAGTAGCCTATTTAAGTCACATTCCTCTCAAATGCAGGTTGCTGAGGGAACATGAATGGGGCTGGTCAGTAAAGAATTGGGGAAGTCCACGCACTCTGAGTTGGCAGCCATGAGTTGGCAGGGTAGAATCCTGGGGGTAAACCTCCTCACCGCTGGTACAGCCATTCTGGGGCAGGTGAGAGAGGTAATGTAGAGGCAGATGAGAAGCGATGTTAGACAGGGCCACTCTTCTTCAGCAAATACAGGAGCATTTGCAGCAGATGTGAGCACAGTGATAAATCTCTTTCAAAAGGAAACAAAT
>NW_025801668.1:2401-3955 GCF_021613505.1 Equus quagga | reverse complement strand
CCACAGAGAAAGTCCTGGAGTCCCTCCCAAGTTGAATTTGCCCAGGCAATCCTCTGACTCGTGTGATCACCTGGCAGTCTGACAATTCCACCTTATCGGGTCACATGTCTTGCTTCCTTCATCATTTGTGGACGTGTACCTGATACGTTCATAGATTGTAATATTCTCATGGTTCCTTTTCTGGTGCGTATTGATAAGTTCTCCTCACAATTTCTACTTTTTTATGATCTCTGTGCCAACCAGACCATGAAATCGGGATTTCCCATTGCTATTAATCTGATCCCCACCCTCGATGCTAGGCGGTGATGCCCGGGCCGCCCAAGAGGAATGTGGGCACTTACTTGCTACACCACAGTGCCGGCCCTGAATTGGACTTTTGGAGCAATCTTTCGCTGAACTTGGGAAGAAGCTGGCCTTTCTCGATCATTCCTGAAGGTAATTAGTAGTGACCTCATGGAGGATAACATTTTCCCTTAGTTCATGAGTTTAGCATGGAACACATTCTCTTTGTAGTATTCATCTTAATCTATTTGCAATGGTCGACCATTCTGTAGCATCATTAAGCATTTTGAGGAGCTTCACAATCCTTAGTAGTTCATCTCTCTAATCTCTTTCAGCATCAAAAGCTTTATGCTGCAAATATGCACGCCTTTTAGGATTTTTTCTTTCCCTCTGGGAACCACCAATCCAAAGGGAAGGCTGGTATCCAAAGCTAGAATGCTCAGTTTGGCAACAATGAAATTCTCTCCCCCATCCGTCGCCATAGAAGAGTATTGCTTATGTGTTTTGACACCATATGTGAGGAAGTTGACTGAAAATTAGAACATTACACTTATATTTAACGAAAAATAAACATGACAGAGATGACGATGTAAGTCGAATAACTAACAAATCCTACAGAAATGAAGTAAACCAGCATCCAGACGTAGTCTACTGAAATGATCAAGGATCCAGGGTCCACTTCGAGCGTCCCCAAATTCAGAAAAGAGACATAAAAATATCTTACCTGTAGGGATGAATTCATCAGATTTGTCTAATTTGTCTCGGAAACATTATGTCCACATGGTGGTTGCCGGGACAACCTAGAATTTGGTGATTCTGATCTCAGAATGTCAAACCAACCGAGATGACCTCGTGTTCTCAGTGCTCCATTGGACCTAGGGTAGGATAGCAAAGATTCCTTTAAGTGAACGATTGAAATTCAAAGACAATACCCAAAAATCACAAAAGCGCTCACACGTCGGCCTAGAGAACATATGGTGACTAAAGAAATACAAAATTAATAACTTGAATGAAGGAGAAGGGACTGATAAGCATATCTGTGGGAGACAGCTGAGAAAGACCATGACAATTGATGTGGATTAAGGCCACCCCAGCTCGAAAAGCCCAAGGTTATCTGGTGTACATGCAGAACTATATGACCCGGTGAATTTCTTTTGGTATGAATTAGAGGTGCCCCAGTGAGAGAAGCCCAGGTCATGCTCACCTACATGTCTATCTATATGGCCAGATTAGTATCCAATATTATATGACCACACAATAACCAGACCCCAT
>NW_025801668.1:0-2301 GCF_021613505.1 Equus quagga | reverse complement strand
ACTCAGGGCAGCAGCAGGAGCTCTGACTGCCCATGGGTCCTTTCCGCATTCAGCAGCAGCAGCTCTTCACTGCCCATGGGTCCTGTCCCCATGCAGGCAGCTCTACACTGCCCATAGATCCTGTCCCCATGCAGCAACTCTTTACTGCCCATGGGTCCTGTCCCCATGTTATCCTGTAACGTTCTCTAAATAAAAGAGCACCACTACCAGACGTTGAGAGTCCAAGAAATCTTTCAACTCTTCAGCTCGCTGAGCCTGCATCATATCTTGTGTCCTGTCTGGGGAACTTGCTTCGTCAGTTTTTGAGCTCGACTTCTGGTAAGGGCCCCTTCCTGGTGCCTCTCTTTTTTTCGAGGATGGATCTAAACTCACTTCTCCATCAGGAACTTTCTTGGTTAGCTCTATGAATCGATGTTTGTTGCCCATGGCTACTCTATGGGGCAAATCATGGCATTCAGCTTGAAGAGAATCAGTAGCTTAAGCCTCAGGGTGACGTAGCATGAATTAATCCATTCCTTCCTGAGTCTATCTCTAATATATAAATATTACCTGGGCATGCATAGGCCACTTAAGTCATTAGGATGGCTGGCAATCTGCAAGACTCTGGTGGAAGGTTTCTTCTCCTAAGGCTGGATTGGGATACCTCCCATGGCACCTGACCAGGCTCTGAACTGTGCAAATGTCCCAATCGGGAATCGAGTTCAAGGAAACTACCAAAGTCTAACCTTTGCTTGAGTATGGGAAACCCTTCTTCAGAGAATGACTCCAACACGCAATTGGGTAGAATGTCCCTCAGAGCGGCGGAAAATTCCTCACACTTTTTCTCCATTATGTTCTCTCTTAAACTTCTCCTTTTGTCTCGGGGACCATTCACCAGGCACCTATTACTGCCAGGCAGAATAGGAAAGATGTTCACCAGGCACCTGTTACTGCCAGGCATCCGAGGGAAGGTATACAAGGGATGCAATGCTGGCAGACACCCCCGTCACCCCTTGCTATAGGAACCCCACAGTAGGAACAACAGGTGGGATGCTGCTGTAGGTTCAGGGGGCATTTTCAAGGTAATGGATGTGTCTCTTTCATCTTTGTTAGAGATACAATGGCCATTTTCGTCTCCTTTTGAACTTTGCAACCGGGCAACAAAGAAATCTTTCAAGAGTCAAGTTCTCCAACACTGGGAGCCCCAACTTTGACTTTCTGGGCCTGATCACCCTGGCGACCCCAAGTAGGGTGCCCTATGTTGGCGTTTGACTCATTGAGTATTTTAGTCACCTACTGAGTTGGCTATGAGGGTAGGAAATTTGTGATTTTTTCTGTGAACAGTCGTGCTACTGTAGTGTGCCACAGCACGGGAACTGTTGTGTGACTCTTATCTTGAGAACCCTCTGAGCGGCCATGAGGGTGAGGTCTGGTGTCTTCTTTTCCTTTCTTTGTTTTGGTCATCATCTCCTCTGTTGTCACCAAGTCGAGGTTAAGATCAGGCTGGACCTGATCAGAACCTGCACCTTCTGTGAAATCAAAAAACTTGAAAACATTTTTCAAGGGACTTAACTCTCAACCCGGGTACTTGGAGCCTCAGCCCCCAGTCAGTTCCAGGCCTTTGTAGGCACTCCACCCTTCTCCACTCCACTGTCAGTCCCACACTGGCTTTACTGCCATGGGGAATGCCATAAGCATCCCCAGAGACTCACCAATCAGGGTCATTCTAACTAATTAGAAACACTTTCAATTGCCTTGGTTATGGCACAGAAACTGCAGCTGGGAGAAAGCTTGTGAGGTTTCTCTTTGCCTTTATGGTGCAGTTGGACAGGTAGATCAACCTAGAACGTCCTTCAAGTTACAGCCAGTTTCTGAGAAATCAAGAGCAACTGTCCTTAGAAAGTCCTTGCAAGACTGGAAAGACAGTTCTAGAGGCAGCTCAGTTTCGACCTAGTTCCTTTATCATGAAAAGGATTATCATCCCCCCTCTCCAAGAACTACTATCTAGCCAATCACTCAGTCTTAAGACTCAAAAAAAAAAAAGAAAAGAAAAGAAAGGAGGGGAAAGGATAAATGGCCATAAGTGTGTCATTGCAAAAAGTATAGCATCTAGAGAGTCTTCTCCATAAGCATTAGTAAAAAGGCTCAAAACAAAGTTTGGATTCATACCTGGTGAGCTTTATATTATTGTACCTGATTCACTGCAGTAGCTTTTAAAACAATAGTTGTACAGTCTCTGTGTATGTGTGTCTATGTGTACGTTATACATGTGATATTTTTACCCTTGGATGTTATGGCCAAAATAAAGATCTCTGTTTAGTT
>NW_025801667.1:417-3723 GCF_021613505.1 Equus quagga | reverse complement strand
TGAGTGGGTGAGTGGGTGAGTGGGTGAGTGAGTGGGTGAGTGAGTGGGTGAGTGGGTGAGTGGGTGAGTGAGTGGGTGAGTGAGTGGGTGAGTGGGTGAGTGAGTGGGAAAGTGAGTGGCTGAGTGGGTGAGTGGGTGAGTGAGTGGGTGAGTGGGTGAGTGGGTGGGTGAGTGGGTGAGTGGGTGGGTGAGTGTGTGAGTGAGTGGGTGAGTGGGTGAGTGGGTGAGTGAGTGGGTGAGTGAGTGGGTGAGTGGGTGAGTGAGTGGGAGAGTGAGTGGCTGAGTGGGTGAGTGAACGAGTGAGCGGGTGAAAGTCTGGCCACATGGGGATGTAACCGCGGCAGGGTTGCATCAGGTGGCTATGGTGGTGATAGGGAGGACTAGGGGCTGTTTGGAGGCTGGCCGTGGGGACAGCAGGTGTGACGAAGACACACCCTTCTCCACCAGGCCACTGCCTGTGATGACAACACCAGAAGGCCCCCAGCGTGACGTGATGTTGGCCATTTTCCTTGACAGTCAATTTCTGCAGTAACAGCTGCCCCTTCTGGCATGTCCCAGACTATGGCAGGTCCCTCCCTGAGTCCTGGGGCCACTGCTGGACTCAAACTCACCGTGTTGTCCCGTTCCCCAGGCCTCCCAGCGCCACGCGGTTCTTCCCGGGGCTCCCACGCCTCTGGAGTGGCGGCCCTCACGGCCTTGGTAGCTGGCGGCACTTCAGAGCCCGCTGAGGGCGCGGGGGTCCTGCTTCCAGCACCACTGATGGCTTGTTCAGGGATGACAGAGGCAAGGATCATTTTCCTCCTGGCGACAGGAGGGGATCCTGCGAGCACAGGAGGGTGCTGAGCAGAGGAGCAGAGGATGGTGACATGTCCGCTGCACCCACACCCGCTCCACTGGCCAGCACCCAGCCCCCACTCCTCCCTCTGGGCGAAGCCCCACCACCTTCAACCAAGTTCGTCTTTTCCTGAGACAGATGCCCTCGGGAATGCAGCCAGTAATAAGGGGGGGGGCAGCAATCTACAGCAAGCAGCGACAGCGGGCCGGGCTCTGTGACGAGCAGCGGGTGTGGCACCATGGATGGACCGGCCCTGTCCCCAGAATCCATGTTGGACCCACAGTGATGGCACCAGGAGGTGGGGCCTTCAGGACCTGAGCAGGTCACAAGAACTCTGACCTCATGAACAGGATCCGTGCCCTCACAAAACAGACCCAAGCGAGCTCCCTCATGGTCCCTTCTGCTAGGTGAGGACACAGCAAGGAGGACCCATCTGTGAGCCAGGAAGGGGCCCTCTCCAGACACCAAAATCAGTGGGTACCTAGATCTTGGACTTCCCGCCTCCAGTCTGTGAGAAGTAAACTTCTGTTGCCTGTAAGCCCCCCGTCTGTGGTGGTCTGCAGGACGGCATTCGATTTCCCCATAGCTCTGTGGGGCTGTCTCTCTCATTCCCATCACGCACGTCCTGGCACTGAGCTGCAGGTTATCATTCAGTGTGTCCAGCTCAGCCAGCTCCTCCCCTCCCCGCGCCCGCCCGCAGCTGGACCCTCTGCTCCGGGGAGAGCGCCCCTGGCAGCCTCAGGCCGTCATTCCCTGGACGACACTGTTGTGATCTGAAATTACATACGATCTGTTTGCTAACTTGCACGCTTCACGCTCCACTCCAGACTGCCAGCTCCACCAGGGTGGGAGCGGTGCCTGGTTTCTCAAAGCGCCATGGCAGGCTTAGCACGTGCCGGGCACACGGCAGCGGCTCCACACATACTTGCTGGTGTGTGAATATATGGACACAGGTTGCGGAAAGGGAACTGGAATTTGAACCCCGGCCCCTCTGACTCTGAGCTCCAGGCCGTCATGGGGCACATCCTTGGCTCAGTGGCCTGCGTAGTTGGCACCATGCAGGGGATGTGCTCTGTGTGTTCACAACGTTGTCCCTATGCAAGAACCCACTCACCTCCCCATAGTCTGAGATCTGTCTTCACAGTCCAGTGGCCAGAAGATCTCACCCAGTACAAATCCAGTGGCCTCAACCAGTTACTGGCCCTGCCTCAGTTTCCCCATGCAAATGCTCACGCTACTAAAAAGCAGGTTATTGGCCCCAAACCTCAGAGGCCTGGACCGTGTGTGAGCAGCTGGGACTCCTTCAGCCTGGGCCGGAGCAGGCTGAGCAGCCCTAGAGATGTGGCTTTTTGCCCATGGCGAGAGGGGCGATGGCAGGCCCAGCTGAAGGACGGTACTCCCTTCGGTCCCCAGCAAAGCCAGACGAGCCACACATGCCTCGACTTCCCCGCTTTCCATGTGGCCTTCCTGGGGAAATGGGCCTCTGCCAGCAGCACTGACCCAGGCCCACACAGTGAGCTTGCTTGCAATGAAGAGAGGATAAGCCATCCAAAATGAATTCAGACGCAAACCCCAGAAAGGAATGAGTGAGAACAGTGCCCCCCGGAGTCCTGTTTGACTGACTCCGAGGCAGCAGCCCTGCAGAGGTCCGGCCCGGGGAGCCCCCTAACTCCCCGGACCCTGACCCTGACCCTGACCCTGAGCCTGGGGACAAGTCCTCACCAACGCCGCCTGGTCTCCCTGAGCTCCAGGCGTCCTCCTCTCGGGTCCTCTGAATACGGTGCCACGTGCAGACTTCACTCCTCCGGCCTGTGTCCTGGACTCTTGTCACCACAAAGGGCAGCCCTCTGGCACCATGCCCGCCGTCAGATCCAGCTCTGCTCCCACCCGCTGAGGGGCTCCTGGAGGCCCCATGCCTCTCTCCACTGCCTTCCATTGCTGTGACGTCAGCAAGCTCCCTCATGGATCCTGACGGAGCGGCCCCACCCTGTGCCTGGGCTAATGGCCGGATTAAGCTGAACTGAGCAGAACGCGCAGAGGCCCGAGATAACCGCAGGGACGGGGGAGGGTCCCAAGCAGAGGGAGAGGCTGGAAACCAATTAAGAGATAAGGATTTCCCTCCTCCTACCCTCTGAGCATCCATTTGATGCAATCAGAGCCGTGCCCTCTCAGGAAATGAAAACTCCCTCTGGTGAAGACCTGGGAGGGAAAGAGCCAGGAGCTAAGAGAAGTCCAGGGGCGTTCAGTATCAGACATGCACATGTCATCAACACAGTCACCTCTACCAGCCCTGTCACTACCGTTAGTACTGTCATCACCATGCCTACCATCACCACCAACAATACCATCACCATTACCACCATCACCACCATCACCACTATCACCACCACCACCACCACCACCACCACCACCACCATCACCATTACCATTAGCACCATCACCACCAAAACCACCACGGCCACCACCATCAC
>NW_025801666.1:195-2466 GCF_021613505.1 Equus quagga | reverse complement strand
CGCCGGAGCTCCGCCCGGGCAGCAGACAAAACTCTCTGTCTGCCATTGGCAGAGGGGCCACGCCCAGCATTCACGGCTCCGGCAGAGGCCAGGAGAGAAGCCCTGAGGGCGGGGCGACCCCCAGCTGCCGTTGCCCACCCCGTGGGGCTAGGGATTGCCGGAGATCTCTGAGAGGACCGGGGCTGGGGGAACTTTCAAAAGGCCGGTCCTGCGACCCGGAGGGGAAGCGCCGGGGCTCCGCCCGGGCAGCAGACAAAACTCTCTGCCTGCCGTTAGCAGAGGGGCCACGCTGAGCATTCACGGCTCCGGCAGAGGCCCGGAGAGAATCCCTGAGGGCGGGGCGACCCCAAGCTGCCGTTGCCCACCCCGTGAGGCTAGGGATTGCTGGAGATCTCAGAGAGGTCTGGGGCTGGAGAGAGTTCCAGAGACCCAGCTTAGTAGCCTAGGGGGAAACCCTACAGGCTCACAGCAGCCTTAGGGAAAGCCTCTGCACAGCACCAGTAGAAGGCACCCAGCCGCCAGCCACAAGGCTGGAAGACCCCAGGGCAAAAGCAGCATAGCTAGGTGTACTAACCACAGACTGTAGAAGATGCCAATAGCTCTCCTGCGACCTATAGAGGACAAGTGAGATTTGGTGGGTGCCGACAGCAACGGAGCGACAAATATAAGTGATCCCACCCCTGGCTGCTGGAAAAGCCCATAACACCGTTGCAGACCCCAAGGAGAGAGCACATCTAGGTGGGCTGCAACAGGAGGCACCTGCAGCCTGAAGCCCCCCTGTGACGGCCCCCACGGCAGAGGAGGGAATCCAAAGGGCCACTGTGACTACGAGGAGGGGCCCAGACCCAGTTAGCAACTACGGACAGGATTTCTGGTTGGTGAAATATAAACAGCTGCTCCTCCCACCGCAGCAGCTGAAACAAGTGAAAGGAGCAACTAAACTCTATTTCCATGCGGAGGCACAAATCAACAACATCAAGCAATATGAAAAAATACATTAAATCTCCGGAACAGAAAGAAAGCAACAAATATACAGAAAACAATCCCAAAGAAAATGAGATGTATAACCTAAATGACGATGACTTCAAAACAGCCATCATTAAGATTCTCAATGAGTTAAGAGAGAATTCTGACCGACAACTCAACGAGTTCAGGAGCTATGTCACAAAAGAGTTTGATACGATAAAGAAGAACCAAACAGAAATATTGGAAATGAAGAACACAATAGAGGAGATTAAGAAAAATCTAGATGCTCTGAACAGTAGGGCCGATAATATGGAGGAAAGAATTAGCAATTTGGAAGATGGCAATATAGAATTGTTGCAGGCAGAGGAGGAGAGAGAAGCAAGACTTAAAAGAAATGAAGAAACTCTCCGAGAATTATCAGACACAATTAGGAGATGCAACGTAAGGATTATAGGTATACCAGAGGGAGAAGAGAAGGAGAAAGGGGCAGAAAGCCTATTCAAAGAAATAATGGCTGAGAACTTCCCAAATCTGGTGAGGGAGATGGATCTTCAGGTGACAGAAGCCAATAGATCTCCAAACTTTATCAATGCAAGAAGACCAACTCCACGGCATATAGTAGTGAAGCTAGCAAAAGTCAACGACAAGGAGAAAATATTAAGGACAGCCAGGCAAAAGAAACTAACCTACAAAGGAACCCCCATCAGGCTATCAGCAGATTTCTCAGCAGAAACTTTACAGGCTAGAAGAGAGTGGAATGATATATTCAAAAATCTGAAGGACAAAAATCTACAGCTGAGAATTCTCTACCCAGCGAAAATATCCTTCAAATACGATGGAGAAATAAAAACTTTCCCAGATAAACAAAAATTAAGGGAGTTCATTGCCACAAAACCTCCTCTTCAGGAAATCCTCAGGAAAACCCTCATTCCTGAAAAATCCAAAAAAGGAAAGGGGCTACAAAACCAAGAGCAGAGGAGATAAGTAGAAGGACAACAACAGAGAGTAGCAGCTCTACATCAGAACAGATTAAACCATGGGACGAGAAACGAAGGAAACTGAAAAAAACCGGAAAACAAGACACAAAATGGGAGTGGTAGGCCCCCACGTCTCAATAATCACTCTAAATGTAAATGGATTGAACTCCCCAATCAAAAGACACAGAGTGGCAGGATGGATCAAAGAACAAGATCCAACAATATGCTGCCTCCAGGAAACACACCTCAGCCCCAAAGACAAACACAGACTCAGAGTGAAGGGATGGAGAACAATACTCCAAGCTAATAATGAACAAAAGAAAGCAGG
>NW_025801666.1:0-95 GCF_021613505.1 Equus quagga | reverse complement strand
CAGGAAACACACCTCAGCCCCAAAGACAAACACAGACTCAGAGTGAACGGATGGAGAACAATACTCCAAGCTAATAATGAACAAAAGAAAGCAGG
>NW_025801665.1:0-1229 GCF_021613505.1 Equus quagga | reverse complement strand
CTTTGTGTCTCTGTTCTGATTGTTTGTTTAGTGGTCGCCATGAGGTTTATATAAAAAATCTCATAGATGAGATAGTCCATTTCCCGATGGCCTCTTATTTCCTTAGTCTAAAGCAGGTTCCATTCCTTTCTTCATCCCCTTCTAAGTTACTTTTGTTGTAACTTCCGTTTTCTGATGTGAGTTTGTGGTTAAAATGATGAGATTACGGTTATTTTGATGTGTTCCTTCCCTTTATCTTCAATATTATAATTGGTTGCTATCCTGTCCTGATAGAGAACTGCAATTTTCTGATTTTGTCTGCCTATTTATCTCTTTTTTAAACCCTTTCTTTTTCTTTCTGATATGAGGGCCTTCTTGATCATTTCTTGTATGAGGGAGTCTTGTGGCAATGAACTCCCTCCGCTTTTGTTTATCTGGGAAAGGTTTTATTTCTCCATCATATCTGAAGGATAATTTCAATGGATAGATCTTTTTGGCTGAAAGTTTCTGTTTTTCAGAATTTTGAGGATATTGTTCTGTTCTCTCCTAGCCTGTAAGGTTTCTGCTGGGAAATTTGGTGAAAGCCTGCTAGGGGTTCCTTTGTAGGTTATTTTCTCCTGCCCTGCTACCCTTAATATTTTTTCTTTGTCATTTACTTTTGCCAGTTTCACTAACATATGCCTTGGAGAAGGTGTTTTTACATTGATACAATTAGGAGTTCGGTTAGCTGCTTTTTTTTTTTTTTTTTAAGATTTTATTTTTTTCCTTTTTTTCCCCAAAGCCCCCTGGTACATAGTTGTATATTCTTAGTTGTGGGTCCTTCTAGTTGTGGCATGTGGGACGCCGCCTCATCGTGGTTTTGATGAGCAGTGCCATGTCCACGCCCAGGATTCGAACAAACGAAACACTGGGCCACCTGCAGAGGAGCGCGCGAACTTAACCACTCGGCCATGGGGCCAGCCCCTCGGTTAGCTTCTTTTACTTGTAAATCCAGTTTCTTCCCCAGGTTTGAGAAGTTCTCAGCTATTATTTCTTTGAACAAGCTTTCTGTTCCTTTCTCCCTCCCTTCTTCCTCTGGCATACCTATAATCTTTCTGTTGCATTTCCTAATTAAGTTGGATAATTCTGGGAGAATTTTTTCATTTCTTTTTTATCATAGTTCTGCCTCCTTCTTCTGAAGCATTTCTATATTTCTGTCCTCCCAGCTGCTGCTTCTGTGTTCCATAAATCAGCCCTGTTATTCAAGGACT
>NW_025801664.1:0-1353 GCF_021613505.1 Equus quagga | reverse complement strand
CTCAGGCCTTTGAGGGTGAAGAGGCTTCCCCAAAGCATCTTGTGGCAAAACCTTGTTTGCTGTTGGCCCCTAACAGCTTGAGTGCATCTGGGTTGGGGAGGAGACAGAGACTTCCAAGAACAAGTTGTTTCTTGAAGGAATGCTGAAGATGCCCAAAGTATGGTACTTTGACATACAAATTATTTTGAGCCAAAAGCAATCGAGAGCCCGCAGATGCAGGAAAAACTCTTGATCTCCACCTTGACTGCTTTAAATGAAGGATAGACTTCCTCTTTGGAAAGGAAATTTATGTTTATAAAGGAAATTTCCATTAGTAAAAGCATCTGCACCAGAAAGAGAATGACTCTTAGAGAATTTTTTTTTGAGGAAGATTAGCCCTGAGCTAACATTCCCCACAAACCCTCCTCTTTTGCTTAAAAAGATTGGCCCTGAGCTAACATCCATGCTCATCGTCCTCTACTTTATACGTGGGATGCCTGCCACAGCATGGCTCAATAAGTGTTGTGTAGGTCCGCACCTGGGATCTGAACTGGTGAACCCCAGGCCATCAAAGCAGAATGTGTGAATTTAACCCGTGTGCCACCAGGCCAGCCCCTAGAGAATTTTTTTTTTTGAGGAAGATTAGCCCTGAGCTAACTGCTGCCAATCCTCCTCTTTTTGCTGAGGATGACTGGCCCTGAGCTAGCATCCACGCCCATCTTCCTCTACTTTATATGTGGGACACCTGCCAGAGCATGGCGTGCCAAGTAGTGCCATGTCTGCACCAGGGATCAGAACCGGCGAACCCCAGGCCACCGAAGCGGAACGTGCGCACTTAACCAGTGAACCACCAGGCCAACCCCTAGAGAATTTTTTTAACTGAGAGATTTATCTGCATAACAAGGCAAGCTTTATTTATTATACATTTTTTCCCCTCCTCTTCCCATAATTTTTCTTCAGCCACTTCCTGCTGCTGCTCACCCAGATGGCTGCCTGCTTCCAAGCTCCCCCATGTGCACCCAGTGTGGACTGGACTTGCAACTGGCAGCTGGTGTGGAGCTGCCTGCTCGAGGGCTGCAGAACACCATCCTAAGTCTCATCCCCAGCATGACCTACATGGCCAGCAATACTCAGGATCTGCCTCCACTGCACAGGATTGGGGCAGCTGCACTGATGGTTCAGATTGTGGGCAATACCCAGCCCAATTCCCACCCACTTTTGTTGACCACACACCTGTGCTGTTTGCAGATGGTACAGATTTAAAAGAGAAGTCATATCCTGTCGTTAAAGTGGAACTGGTGGGCTGCCTTGAGGAATTTTTCAACATCTGTAAAACTAAAGAGAAACTAGGAGAATTATCAGAAGAGTTCTACA
>NW_025801663.1:2938-4473 GCF_021613505.1 Equus quagga | reverse complement strand
GCCTCCGTCCGCCCGGCGTGCCGAGGCCGCCGCGTCCTCCTCGCCGCCGCCCCCGGCGCATCCGTCCCCGCGCCCTCCGTTCTCCCGCGAGGCGGGCCGGAGTTGTCGTGCCGCGCCTCCGTCTCCGGCGCCGTCCGTCCCCCGCTCTTGCGGGCGGCGGCGCCCTCGGCGCGTCTCGGGAAGGGCGGCGTGGTGGCGCGAGCCCCCGCGGAGTCCCCGGGGTCAGGTCCCCCGGGGGCCTCAGAGCCTCGGCTCACGCGGGGTGCCCGCCGCCCGCCGCCTCCCGTTGCCCGCCCTGGGCCGTTCCCCGGCCGTCGGCGTCGTCGTCCGTCCGACGGTGCCTCCGCGTCTCCGCCCGCCCTCGGCGCCCCGGGCGCCCGCGTCCGGCCAGCCACATCCGCCCACCACCCCCGCCCTGTCCGCTCGCTCCCCGCTTCCCGCCGCAGCCCCTCGCCCTCCGTGGCGAGGGCCTGGGATGCGGGTGCGGGGAGGGTCCCCGGGGGAAAGTCGGGTCGGGTCTGGTGGCGTGCGTCGGGCGCGAGGGGGCCCGCCCGGCGTCGAGGGGGCCGTGGGCGCGGTGGGGTCGTCGGTCGGCGGCGCCCGGTGGTGGGGTTCGGTGACGGGCGGGCAGCGCCGAGGCCTGCGTCTGTCCTCGGCTGGCCGCGGGAGGCGCGGGCGGCGTCGAGGCGGTGGCTGTGCGGCACTACCCGCTCCTCCTCGTCCGTTTCTTTGGCTTTCCCCCATCCAGGTACCTAGCGCGTCCCGGCGCGGATGTTTAAAGCCCCCTGGGGGGCCTCGCCCGTCCGCCTTGGGTCGGGGCGGTCGGGCCCGCGGGGAGTCTGGAGGCCTGGCCCTTCTCCCCCAGACTCCGCCTCGCTGGGCCGGGGCGCCGCGCCGCGCCGCCATCGCGGCGGCCGTCGGGAGGGGGCGTCCCCGGCGGCCGTCGTGTCGTCGTGTGCGTGCGCGGGCGTGTGCGCGCCCCCGCGTCCCCGGGCGAGGCCGGAGCCCCCGGGCGCCTGTGGGGTGTCCGAGCATGGCCCCGCGGGGCCCGTGCCCGACGCCCCGTCGTCCAACCTTCCGACCTCACGGAGTCTGGTCTCGTTGTGTCTTTCTGGCCGGCCGGAGGCACCCTCCGGGGATGTGCCGTGCCAGGGGTGGGCTCTTCCCCCGCCCTGCGGGGGGACCCTGCCGTTCAAACTCGTACGACTCTTAGCGGTGGATCACTCGGCTCGTGCGTCGATGAAGAATGCAGCTAGCTGCGAGAATTAATGTGAATTGCAGGACACATTGATCATAGACACTTCGAACGCACTTGTGGCCCCGGGTTCCTCCCGGGGCTACGCCTGTCTGAGCGTCGCTTGACGATCAATTGCCCCCGGGGTGGGTGTCGCCTGCCCCGGGGTGTGCAGCTGGGGGTCTCTCGCAGGGCCCGCCCCGGGCCCTCCGTCCCCCTAAGTGCAGATGCGGTGCCCCTCCTCCGCCCCGTGCGCCCGCCCCTCCTCCCACGCGCCCCGGCGCCCGCTCGGCGGAGGCGT
>NW_025801662.1:0-1383 GCF_021613505.1 Equus quagga | reverse complement strand
TGGGCAGAAGCTTCTGCATTGGGTGGAGTCCCGTTTGTTTCTTGTTTGCTTTCTTGCCCTTGCCCACTGACACATGCTCCTTCCAAATAGGCAGCCAAGCCAGATGGCAAAGAGTAAGCTGCCTGGGTTGTCTCCTAGAAGTTGCACGGTTTCAAGTATTCCATTCAAGGCTTTAATCCATTTCAAGGTCGTGCGTATGTCTGGTGTAACATCATGGTCTACTCTCATTGTGTTACCTGTTGGTGTGCAGTCTTCTCAGCACCGTTTCTTGTGGAGACTCTCCTTTCTCCACTTTCTCCTCTAGGCTCACTGTTCGAAAATGCGCTGTCAGTAGATGTGTGAGTTGACCTCCAGGCTCTCGTTCTGTTGCATGTGTCTGTGTGCCTATTTTGGGGCCCAGGCTGTGCTGTTTCCGTACCTAGGGCTTCGTGCTATATGTTGAAATCAGAAAGTATGATACTTGCTGCTTTGTTGGTTTTCCTGAGGATTCCTCTGGCTATTCTGTGTCCTTTGTTGCTGGATAGAAACTTTAGGATTCTGTCTTGTATTTCTGTGGGAATGATTGTTGCAACTTTGACCTGGACTGCATGCAATCCAGACACTGCTTTATGCGGTATGGACGTTTGAAGTGTGTTCGTTCTTCCATTGGAAGAGCACGAAATAGCCTTCCGTTTCCTTGTGTCTTCTGTAATATCTTCGCCCAAACCTTTGCAAGTTTTCTGTTTCCATATCTTTCTGCTGTTTGGCCACGTTTATTCGTAGATATCTTTTTCTTCCTACTGGCATGCTTCCTTTTTTGAGGTTCAGTTTTTCTATTCTTTGCAACTTTCAATTGGTTTTGTTTTGACAGAAGTTTATGGTTGTGCTCACATCTGCTCGTCATGCTGCTGCATTTCCTGAGGAAGAATGGCGATATCTATCGTTGCTTCCCATCTCCCTCTACACTACCTCAGACGCCTTCCCCAGAATGGCTGGACAAGCGGTGAGGCAGCTCACCCCCAGGATTCCACTTCACTGACCCTGGGCTGCTGAACCAGAATGTGCGGACTTCACCACGGCCCCACTGGCTGGCCCTTTTCATGTTCCATTGGCAACCTGCAGTTGAGTGGATTGTGACTTGAATATGCTACTTGAGCCCAACTCTGGCCCTGTGTAGAAGAGGCCAGCTTGCTTTTCTGGCCCACTGTGATGTTGGGTGATTTGTCAGAATCGTGTCTCTGCTGTCCGGTGTAGCTTCGTGGACACAGGGTTTCAGAGCCCGCGGGGAGCAGTCTCATAACTCACCCTTCTCATTTAGGCCAGGTTTGACCTTTGCTGCTGTTTTTGGCATTGTGAATTTCTCTGACTTTCAAATGTTCAAACAGAGTGTGTCTAATGACTGAC
>NW_025801661.1:0-3197 GCF_021613505.1 Equus quagga | reverse complement strand
TCTCCGGGGAAGGCCGGCAGGTTTTCCAGGAGCCATTGTCAAGCCCCGACGACACTCCGGCCGGCCCCGGGCGCTCCCCACGTGGGGCGGCCGCCCCGGCGCGGCAGCGCGCGCAGGAGCCTGGCGCGGCGGCCGGGGTGTCGTGGGGGCTTGACAATGGCTCCTGGAAAACCTGCCGGCCTTCCCCGGAGAGGCTTTCCCGGCAGGGGGGCTGCGAAACCCGGGATGGTTACCGGAAATGCACCGCGCGATCGGGCCCCTTCACGCCCACTTAGCTTTGTAGGTTTGGCCGTCTTTACCGGACAAAAGGGCACCTTTCCGTCGCACACCCCCTTTGCCTCCTCTCCCTTCTGTGGCTCGTAGTTTCTGACTTCACGCTGCCTCTGCTCCACGATCGTGTGGGGCCGCATGTGAGGGCAGCCCGCCTGAAATGGGGTTGGAGGGATGGGAAAGGTCAGATGCGAATCCTGGGGTTCCTGTTCGAAGAGGGTAGAGTCGAGTGTTGACGATGGCGGGGTAGTTCCCAGGGCCTTGCCTGTCTTTGTAGGCGTATCTGATGTCTTAATTGTAAGCGGTACTCAACAGGAATTTTAACTTTGTATAAAAAGTGATGCTACTATCGAGATAGGTGGTGGTCTAGTTTTTGTTACCGTGAGGGAGTTAGTTTCCGTGTTCTAGTCAACAGCTAGTATTATTCTATTGCAGGTATATAATGCCGTAAGTAGTAAGCATTCGGAATGTCTGGATAAGGTTTATTCCTTATCTTTCATAGTAGAAACTTTTAACAGTCGGTTTCTTTCTTGTAATGGGACTCTTAAAAAGTGCTACTGTCAAACATTTTGAGTGGCTCGGGACATAGCATGATTTGTAAATAGTATTAATTAAAAAATAATTTGTCGACTGCGTGCTTGAACACGTGGAGAGCATGCCGTGTAGTAGGCAGTTTTTTTTTTAACAGCTTTATTGATAGAACGCACATCACAGACAGTGTTAACATCAGAAAACCCGGTTAAGTTTATCTTCTGATTAGTGTTGAGTCTTATGCACCTTTGTCTTGCAGAAAAAGAACAGCAGGAAGCAATTGAACATATTGATGAAGTACAAAATGAAATAGACAGGTAATGGTTTTCTTAATTTACTTTGGAGAAGTTTTCTGAGATGCATCTTCTGGTCTCGTGTCATTGAAACTGGTCAGATGAGTCTGTGTCCACTGGCTAAGTGGGAGATGATTATGACTTAATTGTAAATGTTATGAAGATTCAGTGTTATTTTTCTGTGAATTTTGTAGTCACCAAAAAGTTTTGGATGACGGTACATTGACCTTGTAAAGATTGGGTTTTGCTTTCCAAGGCTGAATTGCGGTGGTGGACTTCCGATAGTTAGGATTATGGCATCAGTGTTCCTCTGATTTGCCGTATAACTTTATTTGATTAGCAGCGTTTTTTTTTTTTTTTTTTTAACTTCATCTGCTGACTGAAACAAGTGAAGTTACTCTAGTGATGGAGAGTAAATGAAGTAAATATACAAAGTTACCAAAATGCTCAGTTTGGGCATTTTAAGAACTGTCACTTACTGAGTGCTTATTGGTAAAGTAGATCAAATTGTCATCTTAGTTTTGACTGGAGTCTATAGCTACAAAAATCTAGGTCATTTGGTTATTATAAATAGGTACTTTGCACTGTTTTAAAGCTTAACAAGAGTAAATATTCTGTAGCCTCAGCAATTTGTATTTGTCCAATACCATCATTGTCAACGTCTTTTCATTTGTTTCAGACTTAATGAACAAGCCAGTGAGGAGATTTTGAAAGTAGAACAGAAATATAACAAACTCCGCCAACCATTTTTTCAGAAGAGGTCGGAATTGATCGCCAAAATCCCAAATTTTTGGGTAACAACATTTGTCAACCATCCACAAGGTATGTTATGGCAGAGCATTATTAAAGGGTATGAGCTGTCCACCTGTTAAGAGTGGAGGGACCTTGGTCGAGAACTTGGTCCAACAAGTTGGTTACTTGCAGAGATTGAAACACTCAGAGACAGGAGGCTGGTAATTAATGCTTTTTATTTATTTAGAAGAAACTATTCTAACTGAGGATTCTGTTTAATTACTTAATAGAAGATGGTGACAGGTCTGACGCTCTGAGCCATTTGGTTTTCAGTTATAGATTCATGAACCCAAAGATGCTCACTAAAATTTGGAAGATTGTCACTTGAGTTGCTCATTAATGCTTGTGTTTTTAATATTTGATCTGTAATTTGCTGGTCTAGTGTCTGCGTTGCTTGGGGAGGAGGATGAAGAGGCACTGCATTATTTGACAAGAGTTGAAGTGACAGAATTTGAAGATATTAAATCAGGTTACAGAATAGATTTTGTAAGTATCAGTAATTCATCTTTACCACTGTGGAAATTAACTTGAGCTTGGTTAGAGGGGCTGTTTGTATTGATTTCTAATCTTCTGATCATTTATTATAGTATTTTGATGAAAACCCTTACTTCGAAAATAAAATTCTCTCCAAAGAATTTCATCTGAATGAGAGTGGTGATCCGTCTTCAAAGTCCACTGAAATCAAATGGAAATCTGGAAAGGTATTTGAGGAATTGTTGACAAAAATATCATTTTGTATGTTTTGGTTTAGTCGAACCATTTACCAATACTGGTGCTTTGGTAATGTGTTAAATGCAAATCCTTAAGATAAACTCCAGTGTGTTAAAGTCAAATACAATAGTTTGGAACTCTATAAATTATAGTGCAAGGTTTTAAAGAAATGGACTACATTTAAGAAAAAATTTATTTGAGGAAGATTAGTCCTGAGCTAACATCTGTGCCTGTCTTCCTCTATTTTATGTGTGGGACGCGTGCCACAGCATGGCTTGATAAGTGGTGTGTAGGTCCGTGCCTGGGATCTGAATCGGCAAACCCTGGGCTGCTGAAGTAGAGCACACGAAGTTAACTGCTATGCCACAAGACTGGCCCCAGTACATATATTTTAGATGATCATACTATGTTGTGATAATGGTGGTTAAAGTGGAACTATTTTATGAAAAAGCCAAGTTTAGATGGTACCTTTTTGGGAAAAGCTTGCCATACAAATTTGACAACAGTCTTTGCAGACTTAGAATTCTAGGACTTCTTTCTCTTTACCTGCTGTACGTTTTATAATTTCTTTTACATAGAATGGTAGTGTAGATAATATAC
>NW_025801660.1:0-1570 GCF_021613505.1 Equus quagga | reverse complement strand
TTTTTAGGGATGAGGTTAGGGAGATTGATTAATGATATAGCTCATTTGATTTCATGATTGTAATTTTCCTTTGCGTAAAGTGATCGATCTCACTAGAGAAAAAATTTCTATTTTAATGAAGAGTTGGGCTTATTTGGCTATATATGTATGCCTGATTTAAGAGATTCCAACAGAGTGTTTCCAATCCCTACCTTAAAAGAAAAGGTTTTTATTAGCTCTCATTTCCTATTTGCAACACAATTTTGAGCAGATTTAGCTGTGCAGGCGTGTGTGTGTGCCTGTGTATGTGTGTGTGATGGCCGCCATAGCTGGGACTCTCCTTCAGAAGGGCTAGACTGATTTTTAATCGGGAGCCAAGGGCAAGCACGGTACCTATCAATCACCAACAATTCCGTTTCAAACATCTTTTGCTTTATCCTCTCTTGGAGAACTCTTTAAAATAATTCAGCAGTCTTTATAATTTTGACTTGTTCGTTCCGAGTAGGATTTACAGCATTACTGGCAATGATTCTGCTGGGAGTGGCTGTGCTCTGCGTCTGACCTGTTCTCTCGGTTACAGTTCTTGTGGCTTCTTTCCCGCGTCTGCACCAGAGTCAGTACGCTGACTTCACTGGGCCATCTCCTCAAGGCCTCCTGGGCTTCCGCCTCCTTTAGCTCAGGGTTGCTGAGCCATCGAGGCCTTTCAGGCTTTACTTTCATGGAACAGTCATGGCAGGATGTGTGGCTCTCTGGGCAACATGCTTGTCTGGGCAGGGACATTTGAAGGCAAAAGCCAACATTCTCCAAGGAGTCTGGAGATAGCAGAAGGCAGGACTCTCAAGATTAGACTTTTCCTCCTTAATAAAGGGGGCATAACTGTGATTTCTTTTGCTATTGGCCACACCCAAATTGAGGGGCTGACTGCATTGTGGTTCCATAGATCCTTGGCCTTCATCAACAGGGAGAAGAATCAGGGATGGTCTATTGGAGGCTGTGAGAGGGGTAAGGGGTTACTGAAATCAGCGCCATTGACTCCGAAAAACTGTAGCCACCCCCATTGACCAAATAGCATTTATACTGGCCCCACTTTTTTCTTTTTGGAAGCAGAAATGCTAAGGAACTGGTACTTGCTGTGAAAGATTTAGTGTGACACATAGTTCTTTTTGTTTCCAAGGGCTCTGAGAAAGATTACCAGCTGTGGGTCAGTTCCGGCAAGAAAGAGGGCCCATGCCCACTCACTGGTAAGTGTCTGGGAACATCTCAGAGGGGGCTGATTGGGTTGAAAACTGCAACTCTGAAGTCTCAAAGTAACGGTTGCTCGGTCTCAAGCTCAAAGACACTTAAAAGTGAAAATCTTATGCAATATTCCTTCCTAGATTTATTAAATAATTACTAAGCACTTACTCTATCCCAGGCACTGAGAACATCTCTTCATTCCGTGGCTTATGGTCTAGTTTGTGGGAAATGTGAGTTTTTCTTCTTTACTTTTTTACTTGACAAACAGAGCTGTCTTGAAAAACTTATACATACTTCCTTACTCAGGTATGATAGCAACCTGGATCGGAATTTCTTTTCCCATCTATTTATTTTT
>NW_025801659.1:416-4131 GCF_021613505.1 Equus quagga | reverse complement strand
GATGTCTCCAAAGAAGGTATACGGATGGCCAACAGGCATATGGAAAGGGACTCAACATCCTTAGCGATGGGAGAAATGCAAATCACAACTACAAGGAGATGTCACCTTACTCTGGTCAGAATGGCTCTAATTAACAAGACAAGAGACAAGTGTCGGAGAGGATGTGCAGAGAAGGGAACTCTCCTGCACTGCTGGTGGGAGGGCAGACTGGGGCAGCCACTATGGAAAGCAGTATGGAGTATCCTCAGAAAACTAAGAATACATCTACCATCTGTAGGATCTAGCTAGCCCACTGCTGGCTATTCATCCAAAGAACTTGAAAACACCAATGCAGACAGACACATGCACCCCTAGGTTCACTGCAGCATTATTCACAACAGCCAAAACTTGGAAGCAACCTAGGTGCCCATCAAGGGAAGAATGGATAAAGAAGATGTGGTATGTATACACAATGGAATGCCACGCGGCCCTAAGAAATGATGAGATCCGGCCATTTGTGACAACGCGGATGGACCTTGAGGGTATTATGTGAAGTGAAATAAATCAGAGGGAGAAAGTCAAACACCGTGCGATCTCACTCATAAGGAGAAGATAAAAACAACGACAAACGCACACAGAGCAAAGGAGATTGGATTGGTGGTTACCATAGGGGGAGGCGGGAGGGGAGAGAGCCAAAGGGGTGATGAGGCTCACATGTGAGGTGACGGACTATCATTAGTTTTCGGGTGGTGAACACGATGTAATCTACACAGAATTCAAAATATATTACAACGTACATCTGAAAGCTATATCATCTTAGGATCCACTGTTACTGCAATAAAATAAAATAAAATAAAATAAATAAAATAAAATAAACTAAAAAAGTGTAGGAGCCTCAAGAGGCTAACAGGCTTTTGAAAAGTTATTCCAGGGATTTTCATGGCTTAGCTCAGGGCGGCAGACACCAGCCTGAGACACAGCTGTGACACAGCCACTAACTTCAACTAAACTATATTCCGACTGGAGGGAAATCAAAACTACTGTAATCATAATTTACTGAAGGCTTCACTTTGTGCCAGATCCTGTGCCGACTGCTTTGCACCAACTGTCTCATTTAATCCTCACACCCAAAAGGTAGGTTACCGTTATTCTCCCCACTGTAAAGGTGAGGAGGCGGAAGTAGAAAGATGGCAATCTGCCTGGAATTCACAGAAGGATTCTCTAGGTAATGACATGACTTTTGGACAAGATTTCAAGGTTTAACACATTACAGCGGGGATGCAGATCCCAGTATCACAGAACGTGAAAAACACTGAGTCCTGCCAAATGTCTTAAGACACTAACTATGGATCCTCACAATCTCTTGGCCTGTTTTCTCAGATGAGGGAAAACCCGGCGTGAAAAACCGTTGAGGAGATGTCTGCAGAGGAGGACTACGTCTGGTCTTTAAAGCCGGGAACTATCCCAGTAGATTCTGAGTCAGTGGGTCCAGAGTAGGCCTTGAGCGTGTCTGTGCTTTTCAAAAGCCCCACAGGCTACACTTCCGTGCCCTTGGAGTTGGGAAGTACAGTCATGCCCTACCTCGGGACGTTTCAGTCAACAACGGGGGTCCCATCAGATTAGTCCCCTATGGCCTAGGTGTGTAGGAGGCCCTGCCATCCAGGTTGAGGAACTCTGTGGTGTTTGCACAGTCTCGAGATTGCCTGACCATGACACACTCCTCAGAACTTATCCCCACTCTTAAGCAAAGCATGACTATACTGCCGCCTTGGATTCTCCACGGTCCCAGACCCTGCACTGTTTAGATGACTGCACACGCAGAGGGCACCTCGTCTGAGGCAGAGAGCAGCTGGAATCACAAAAGCTCTCGACAGAGAGTCAAGGAAAGGCGTGCTCTGCTTACACGACTCTCTACTTTTCTCTGGGTCTGAACCATTTCATAGCTAATCTGCTTTTTTTAACCGAGCAGCTTTGCCAAAAAAAAAAAAAAAAAAAAAAAAAAATACCAACAAACACTAAACAAACCAATATAAAGAATACATATTAAATAAGCCTAACCCTACTCTACTACTGGCTTTTATTTCCCTGGGATAATTTGGACAGCATTAGATGGTTTTACTAAGAGCAGCCTAGTCGAGGGAGATTACTTCTAATTCCACAGTGCTGCAGATGCGGTCAGTAGCAACTGCAAGCCGGAAAGGAAACAAAACAAAGTTGGGTGTAATCCATTCAAGTTCACACGTTTCACCAGGGACAGCCTCCAAGCCTATAAGACTTAGCTATGCATGTATCCATTTCTTTCATCAACCACTACTAACGCCTACTAAAGGCCAGACACTGCTCTAAGTACTCTACGGATATGAAATATCCTCTCCCCTTTACACTCACCTATGGAGTGTGTATGATAATCATCCCCGTCTTACAGATCAGGAAACTGACACACAGAACGGTACAGTAACTTGCCCAAGTTCACACAGCCCGTAGGTGGCAGAGCCAGGACCCATTTGACAGAGTCTGGCTCCAGAGGCCACGTTCTGAATCACCACGCTTAGTCTCCAAAAACCTAGAGAAAGCGCCAGCCTCAATCGAAAAGTTTGGTTTTCCCCACCCTACAGTCCCTACGCGGCGGCCCCAGTCTCCAGGGCATTCTTTCAGCTCCTCTGACAGGCCATACTCCTCCCTTGGCCTGTCCCAACACTCTCCCGCACAAGTCCTCCTTGTCTTTTAGGCATCTGCTCTCAGCTTCAACATCACTGCCTAAGTCACAAAGTCTAACAGTAAAATGCCGTATTTCTCAACGCTCAACACAAAACTGCCTTTACGTATCTCCTAGGTAATTGGTTGCTGCCTGTCTGTCCTTTCCAACCAGGCTGTGAGGTCCAGTACGTCAAACACCCTGTCAGTCTTGCTCACCAAGTGTCCAGGCCACCGAACACGCACCGACCAGAGGAAAGGAAGGACTTGTCCCAAAGTCAAATCTCCAGACTCTCTGTGGAAGGAGGGAACGAATGGAGCACCCTCCAGCCTCACGCTTTCTTTTCCAGACTTTCAAGTGGGGGGGGGCACATACCTGTGCTCACAACGCTCCCCGGACAGCCCCCACTGCACCCCTAAGAGGTAGACTTCGGCACAGCCAAGGGCTTTGGAAAGCACTGGCTCTGCATACAAATATTATGTGGCCCTCGACAGGCCACTTCCCCTGAACCGGCCTGAGCTTCAGGCCCACGACAGGCTTCGTGAAAACCCCAACGGAACGTAGCCTCGAAAAGAGGGAGACCTGCACTCCTCAGAACGCCTCGAGACCAGTGTCCTTATCGACTTCGCGTCTGTCCTGCCAAGAAGCCAAGACCACGGGTGGCGCTTCAGCGCCCGACTCCCGGGCACCGCATGCCCAGGCTGGCCCCATGCCCGGCACACACCGCCCGTCCCACGAACGCCTGAAGCGCACGAAGAGACCCCCCTCGCTCCCCGCGCCGCACAGCTGTCCCGCGACCTGACGGGCACCTCTTGGCGCACAAGCCTGTTCCTCAGGGACACGCTCGCCTCCCAGCGGCCCCCAGGCCCACGCCCCCCAGGTACCTCTCTCAGATGGAATCATCTTCGCAGGCGCCCTGGTCGTCCATGTCCGGCGAGCAGGAAGAGCGGGAGCTGAAGGAGGGCCTCCCCAGGCTAGCGGCCGTGGCTGTGGAGGGCCCGGGCTGCTGTGCCCAGCGGGGACACGGAGCGGCGTCCACGG
>NW_025801659.1:0-406 GCF_021613505.1 Equus quagga | reverse complement strand
GTGCCCAGCGGGGACACGGAGCGGCGTCCACGGACGAGCCCGGCCCGGGAGAGAGCAGCACAGCGCGGCCGGACTCCGCCGGGCTCGGCTCTGGGCAGGCAGGCGCGGCTCGCCGAAGCCTCCCACGCCTCCCAGGACGGCGGCCCAGCAGCCGCGCGCTCCTCTCCTTGCGCGCGCGCGCGCCGCTGCCCAGACGCTGCCCGGCCGTTGCCCCGCCCCCCCTCCGGCGGTGGACTGCGGACAGCGACGGGGACACCCTCCTGGGAGAACTCCTGCGGCCCCGCCCACACGCTTCGGACCTTCGCGGAGCGGGAAGGTGCGCTGACAGGGACGCAGGGTCCCCGCTGCGCTCGCTCGCTGGGAACTGCAGCCTCCTCCCTCGGCTTTCACTTGAAATGTCAGACCC
>NW_025801658.1:0-1025 GCF_021613505.1 Equus quagga | reverse complement strand
AGGAGCTGGGCTTGGAGTCCAACAGGATTAGTTCTAGACCTGGTGTGTCCTTGGGCAAAATTTATAAAATGAGGATGATAATATGATTTACTTCATAGGATTAAATAATGCTACTTAGTTCATAAGATTAAAAGAGACTCTTAATAAGTGGACTCCTGAAAACACTCTCATCAGATTACAATCCTAACAAATTCAAACCTAGATATGAGGAGGAAGGTGATGGGACCAAAAAACCTTAAGACTCAATTTGTTTCTATATTTGACCTCCAGAGGGCGATGTTGCACAAACTGGAAATGTCTTGAAGTAAAGTTCTGTGAGCTCCTTCACCTCACAGCTCACTGAGGGGCGCATTCTGAGTAGGCTCAACACCAGGAACAGTCCTTGCCAAGGAAACATCTCTTACTAATAGTCCGTAGAACTGGCCTAAACAGGGATCTCTTGCATCTCAGATTTTCTCAGTTACGAGGACTCAGCATACTCTGGCAACATTCCTTCCTGCTCCTCAGGAAAGATCTTCCAGAATATAGCTCTCCGCTTCCTCACTGCCTAGCCATGTTCTCAGTGACCATTCTGCTGCTTGAAATGCTCTTCACAGTGAGTAAGTAACATTGTATTCCATGCTCCTGCCTCCAAAGAAGGAACATTGCTCCAATGGGAATCTGAATAGTGACACTGTCTCCTTATAGGTTGGTCTGTCTGTCCTGGTCTCACTGACTCAGCATTGATCTTTCAGGAGGAACCGGAGCCCAGTCAGTGACCCAGCCTGACGACCACATCAGTGTCTCTGAAGGAGCCCCTCTGGAGCTGAGGTGCATCTATTCCTATAGTGGAACTCCTACTCTCTTCTGGTACGTCCAGTACCCCAGCCAAGGCCCCCAGCTTCTCCTCAAGTACTATTCAGGGAACACCCGGGTTAAAGGCATTAAAGATTTTGAGGCTGAATTTAAGAAGAATGAAACCTCCTTCCATCTGAGAAAATCATCAGCCCATTGGAATGACTCGGCTGAGTACTTCTGTGCTTTGA
>NW_025801657.1:20151-20705 GCF_021613505.1 Equus quagga | reverse complement strand
TGTAGGCCAGATCACCTTGGGCTTCCCTAGCTGGGGCAGCCTTAATCCACATCATAAACACCCCCTGAACCCATTTGGACTGGAGAGGTTTGGGGATATGGACGATGGTCAGTCTTCTGTAACTACTTATGGCTGTACAAGGTTACAGAGCTGTCCCTAAATGGGGTCATAGGTACAGGTAGGATGTTCAGTGGACTGGAAGGCTTCACCTGTGGAGTTCAAGGCTGACAAAGTATACAGAGCCTCTGGAGACGAGAGAATCATTTGACGAGAGGTGGTCCAGGAGGTGAAACTTTTTTCACATGCAGAAGACAGACAATGAAACAGACAACAAACTATAATAAGAAATACAAGCAGTATGTTTAACCCAATGTATAACGTATTGAAGTAGTGCAGAAACCTGGTCCTGACTTGGAGTTCAACCAATCGTTTAGAGTTAGGGTTGATAAGACATGGATTTAATTTGGTGGTTGGGATAGGAAGCCAGAAATATTTTGACGGTAGTCAGGAATATAGACACAACATTCAGTTTTTATAATGGCATAGGTGCCCCC
>NW_025801657.1:473-20051 GCF_021613505.1 Equus quagga | reverse complement strand
TAATGCCTTCATAATAAATTTGTTTAGGACTTCCATGTGCAAGACGACACTTTCGATTCCTAATTGGGGAAGGAAAATTGCGGAAAGATGGTCCTACCAGTGGAAGACAGACCTGGTTCAGCGCTGCTGCAGGTTGGGTAGGTTAGCAGGAGGAGATGTAGTAAATGTAGTTCTACCCTGCATCCAGACAAAGCCTAGTGTGCATCGTGCAATCCACTTAGGTGGCAGCAAAAGCCATAAATTGGAGCTGCATAGCCACTGAGCACCATTAGAGACTGACCAAAGCGTGCTGGGCTGTCTATCCCAGTCAGTCCCAAACCAATCAGTACTTTTTTAAGACTATGATATGAGAACACATATAACAGCGAATTTTTCCCATAGGTCGGCTGTTATTAGGCCATGTATCACAAGTGTGATTGGTTTGTTCTCAACAGAGAGTGACCTTTTACTGAGTTGAGCACTAGTAGGAGAGAACCAAATACATTCATCCCAAATTTCATATGGTCCATCCTGTGTGTATTGATAAGTTGGGGACTTTACCTTTGGAACTTGTTGTTTCAGATCCACCTGTAACAAGGCAAATCTATTTAGTATTTGGGGAGTAGTTTTAAAGGAAAATGTTTGACTGTGGCCAGGGAACTCGCAGGTGTCAGACATAGATGAGCACAAGGAGACATTACGATTAGTAATAGATGAATCTTGTGGATGAAAAGAGCTAGAATCTAATATCCATGAATGCCTACTATAGCTTCTACAGAAACATAATTTTTTCTCTCTTAAATCACCCTCATTTTTACAAAAGATAGCCAAATCAGGATTAACAGGTTTGCAAGTAAAGTGTAGTTTCAATACAACTTGCTCCAATTATTTACATAACAGCTACAAGAATAGCAATTGTTTATACAGGCTTTTTAAAGTATGCTTTGCTGGAAATTTTGATGAGGAATCACAGATTGAACTGTGAAGGCCTCTAGAGGCCAGAAAAGCCAAGCCAAGGATTTGCCATCAGATTTTGCCTGCAGTACTTACAGATTTGAGTGGAGTTCTCTTTCAGGCCCCCCAAAGTATTCGGTGGTTACTTGCTCCTGCCAGATAAGCACACTTCCTTACTTAACGGGTAAGATTGCCAGAATCTCTGTAAACAAGGTACCAGACCCATGTTTCTGAGTGGCTGTATTCCAGAAAGTCCAATCTTTGTTCCTGAAATGCTGTCTTGTCATATCTGAGCCTGTATGTTTCAAATATCACATTCCAGTCAAAGCCTTGGTAATATAACCAATGTGTCCTGTTATAAGGAGAACAGATTCTTATGGAACTTATGCAAATATTGCCACGAAATGACCATACTCAGTAACAAAGTGTTTGACAATTCCTTAGGGATAAGGTAGGGAGAAAAAGATAAATGTTTCAGTTTTGCTCATAAAGGTATAATTTCACCAAATTGCTGTAAGTCAAAGTTAGCATAAGGGAAAAGAGAAAAAGATTTCCTTCATTATGAGAAAACAAAACAACACATCAAAACTCAACAATATTTCAAACAGAAGTCCTAAAAAATTATAATCCTCCTCATCAGTTCACACAGTCCTGTATAATCAATTCTTGAGCTAAATCTGTCCTTAGCAGATCAAGGAGCTTAGTTTCTGTTACAATTCTGTAGTTTCTTACTCAGCTCAGTTTTACAGTCTGAAAGTTTATCAGAAACCTGTAGTTTAGATTCTCTAGGTCAGCATCCTTTCCCGGAATATCTCAGAAGATGAAACATATTTGCAAAAGAAAAAAGCATCAGAGAAAAACAATTATCTGCAAATGGACAAAGGACTCAAAAGGGCAATTGACAAAGAAACTTGGATACTTCTGTGACATATGACCCTTCCAGATAATAAGTGGACTTATGACTGATAACCAAGACAGATCAGAATCTTAGGAATTCTATATAATTTGAAGACATCTATATTAATAACATTTACCCATCCAATACCAACTAAGAATATCTATCATCAATTGTTTCACAATGTTTCCCATGTAATTTAATAGAAAAAAAAGCCTAATTAGTTTAATGTTTTCCTCCTTACAGGAACAGAGAGCAAATTTCTTTGAGAAGTCTCAGGGGCCCTCTGAAAATCCTCAGAGTAATTTCTCTTCTGTCTACCAGGTCAAAAGAAAGCCTTCATTCAGGATTTGAATATTTTTGAGGGAGAAGCTTGTCAAAACATAGCCAAAGTTTTTAAAATGCTTCTTCAAATAGGAAACAACACTCACTGTGAAACAATGCTCAGGTATCTATTCAAAGTGATGACAGAAAGAGTCAAAAATCTTAAGAGTGACCTCAGTCATTATTTTCACAAAACACATTTCTCTCTTAGGTAGACTTACTCAAAGAAAAAGCTTTTATAACCTCTTTACCAAGAGCAGATCCAAAGTTCAAGAAAAAGTATCCTTTTAGAGAAAACCAAATTTCAATTTCTGCACCTACTTATTTTGAACATTCAAACTCATTCACTTAATTGAACTTACTTTAGTCTACTTGAGTAGGCATAAAACTCTTTTCAGAATTTCTACTTCACAAACCTTCTACAACTTTCTTTTTCGTTTTCAGAATGTGTCAACAACTCTTTCTTTTTTCCTTTCTAGTACATTAGGACAAATTTATCTTTTTTCACCCATCAAACAAAAATATTTCCATTCTTTATACCTTTTTTACTGAAAGCATATATTTTAACTTCCCTGAATACAGAGCTCTTTTCCTTATTAATTTCCTGTAGCTTTAATTCCATAAGTTAATTAGAACTTTTAAGCCTTAACAGATCTACTAAACACTAAAAAGTAAGCAATTATGAATTGTCTTTTATATCAGCATTCTAAACACTTCATAACTTTAGAAACATGCATCTTTACAATAAAACACAGGCATGCTTTTTGATACACCCACACGCTTTTAGCCTCTTCCATAAGAAGCCCAAAGTAGATAACTTAGATATGTTTATTAATAATGATTCAGTGTTTCATCCTATCCAAAAATGACCCGCATATTCATCTTTTTATCATTTAACTTAACTTCGCAAAAGTCAAGATTGTTACACAGAAAAAGTTTGAAGCTGTTTTGTTTCAACAAGTATACTGACCATAAAAGTTATTGTACTCACCTTTATGAGTTTTATGTATTTAAACCATTTATTTCCAACAACCATGTTCAGATTACCTATGGAAACCTCATGAGGAATTAGACAAAACTGGTCATCATTTAAAGCTATTATTTTACTGACAAATTTAAGAAAGTGAACTTATATGACTAGATAACCCAGGCTGAATGCCTGCATCCTATGCAAATACCGACAACTCTGACAAGAAGATAATCTTCAATCAAACCAACAAACTTTAACAAGCTTTCATTTACCAAAGGTTAATTCACATCACGTTAACTTTGAAAGGCACTGAGTTAATTTCTACTACATTTAGAATTTATGTAAGCACTTTCTTTAAGCCAACTAAACAGAGATCTTAATTTTGGCCATACCATCCAGGGGTAAAAATATCACACGTATAATGTACACATAGACACACATAGACAGAGACTGTACAACCATTGTTTTAAAAACTACTCCAGTGAATCGGGTACAATAATATAAAGCTCACCAGTTATGAATCCACACTTTGTTTTGAGCCTTTCCACTAATACTTATGGAGAAGGCACTCGAGATGGTAGACTTTTTGCAAGGGCGCACTTATGACCATTTATCCTTTCCCCTCCTTTTTTTTTTTCAGTCTTCAGAATGAGTGGTGGGCTACATAGTAGTTCCTTCAGAGGGGGAATGAGAATCCTTTTCATCATAAAGGAAGTAGGTGGAATCTGAACTGCCTCTAGAGCTGTCTTTCCAGTCTTGCAAGGATTTTGTAAGGACAGTTGCTCTTGATTTCTCAGAAAGTGGACTGAAACTTGAAGGACATTCTAGGTTGATCTACCTGTCCAACTGCACCAGAAAGGCACAGAGATACATCACAAATTTTCTCCCAGATGAAGTTTCTGGGGTATACCCATACAATTGAAAGTGTTTCTAATTAGTTAGAATGACCCGAAGTGGTGAGTCTCTTGGGATGCTTACGTCATTCCCCATGGCAGTAAAGCCAGTGTCGGACTGACAGTGAACTGGACAAGGCTGCAGTGCCTACAAAGGCCTGGAACATGCTGGAGGCCGGGGCTCCCAGTACCCGGGTTGAGAGTTAAGTCCCTTGCAAAATATTTTCAAGTTTTTCAATTTTACAGAATGTCCAGGTTCTGGTCAAGTCCAGCCTGAACTTAAGCTCGACTTGGTGACAACAGAGGACACGATGAGCAAAACAAAGAAATTAAAAGAAGACACCAGACCTCACCCACATGGCCGTTCCCAGAGGGTTATCATGATAAAAGTCACACAACAGTTCCCATGCTGGGGCACACTACCCTAGCATGACAGTTCACAGAATAAATCACAGGTCTCCTAGCCTCATAGCCCATTCAGTAGTTGACTAAAATACTCAATGAGTCAACCGCCAACAGAGGGCACCCTACTTGGCATCACCGGGGTGATCAGACCCAGAAAGCCAAAGTTGGGGCTCCCAGTGTTGGAGGACTTGACTCTTGAAAGATTTCTTTGTTTCCCGGTTGCAAAGCTGAAAAGGAGACGAAAATGGCCATTGTAACTCTAAGAAAGATGAGACAGGTCCATTACCTTGAAAATCCCCCCTCAACCTAGGGAAGCATCCTACCTGTTGTTCCTACTGTGGGGTGCCTATAGCAAGGGGTGATGGGGGTGTCCCCCAGAATTGCATCCCTTGGATACCTTCCCTGCTATGCCTGGCAGTAACAGGTGCCTGGTGAACATCTTTCCTATTCTGCCTGGAAGTAATAGGTGCCTGGTGAGTGGTCCCCAAGAGAAAAGGAGAAGTTTAAGAGAGAACATGATGGAGAGAAATAGTGAAGAAGTTTCCGCCTTGCTGGGGTCATTCTACCCAATTGCGTGTTGGAGCCATTCTCCAAAGAAGGGTTTCCAATACTCAGCCAAAGGTTAGACGTTGGTACTTTCCCTGAAGTCCCGATTGGGACATTCACACAGTTCAGATGGTCAAGTGCATGGGAGGTGTCCCAATCCAGCTTTAGGGATAGAAACCTTCCACAAGAGTCTTGGAGATTGCCAACCATCCTAATGACTTAAATGGCTGACCCGTTCCCACGTAAACTTTATGTATTAGAGATAGGGTCAGGAAGGAATGGATTAATTCATTCTACATCACTCTTAGGCTTAAGGTACTGATTCTCTTCAAGCTGAATGCCAGATTTGCATCATAGAGTAGCCATGGGCAGCAAACACGAATTCCTACAGCTATTCAAGACAGTTCCTGATGGAGAAGTGAATTTAGATCCATCCTCGAAAAAGAGAGAGGCACAAGGAAGGAAAGGGCACTTACCAGAATTCGAGCTCACAAACCAATGAAGCACGTTCCCCATATGGGCCACGAGATATGATGTGGGGTCGGCAAGCTCAAGAGTTGAATATAAGATTTCTTGGACCCTCAAGTTCTGGCAGTGGTGCTCTTTTATTTAGAGAATGGTACAGGATAGCATGGGGACAGGACCTATGGGCAGTGAAGAGCTGCAGGCATGGGGACAGGACCCATGGGCAGTGAAGAGCTGCTTCTGCTGCTGCATTGGGAAAGGACCCATGACCAGTCACAGCTCCTGCTGCTGCCCGGAGTTGAGGTTAAGGACTAATTTTATCAGGCATGGGTACGTGACTTATTTTTCCTGGAAAAAGAAAAGATGATGTAAAAAGTCATTAAATGATTTCAGTTCAGATGGGTTCTGGATATTGTGTGGTTATATAACACTAGATACGAAACTGGCCCTTTAGATAGGCATGTAGGTGAGCATGACCTGGGCTTCTCTCACTGGGGCACCTCTAATTCATACCAAAAGAAATTCAACAGGTCATATAGTTCTGCATGTTCACCAGCTAACCTTGGGCTTTCGAATGGGGGTAGCCTTAATCCACATCAATCCTCATGGTCTTTCACAGCTGTCTCCCATAGATATGCTCATCAGTGTGTTCTCCTTCATTCCAAGTTAGGAATTTTGTATTTCTTTAATCACCATATGTTCTCTAGGCCGATGTGAGTGCTTTCGTGATTGTTGGGTTTTGTCTTTGAATTTCCATCGTTCACTTGAAGGAATCTTGCCTATCCTAGCCTAGGTCCAACTGAGCACTGAGAACACGAGGTCATCTTGGTTGGTTTGACATTTTGAGATCAGAAACTCCAAATTCTAGGTTGTCCTGGCAACCACCTTATGGACATTATGTTTCTGAGACACATTAGACAAATCTGATGAATTCCTCTCTCCAGGTAAGATATTTTTATGTCTTTTTTTCTGAATTTGGGTAGTCTAGACCTTGACATCGGATCCTTCATTGTTCCAGTAGATTACGTCTAGATACTGGTTTACTTTATTTCTGTAGGGTTTGCTAGTTGTTTGGTTTACATCCTCAGCTCTGGCATGTTTATTTTTCGTTAAATATAAGTGTAATGTTCTAATTTTCAGCCAACTTCCTCACATACGGTGGCAAACCACATAATCAATACTCTTCTATGACAAGAGATAGGGGGAGAGAATTTCATTGAGGCCAAACGGAGCATTTTAGCTTTGATGGCAGCCTTCACTTTGGATTGGTGGTTCCCAGAGGGAAAGAAAAAATCCAAAAAGCTGTGCTGATTCACGCATAAAGCTTTTGAGGCTGAAAGAGATTAGAGAAGATAAACTTTCAAGGATTGTGAATCTCCTCCAAATGCTTAATGATGCTACAGAAAGGTAGACCATTGCAAATATATTAAGAAGAATACTACAAAGACAACGTGTTCTGTGCTAAACTCATGAACCCAGGGAAAATGTTACCTTCTGTGAGGTTACTACTCATTACCTTCACGAATAATCACAGCAGGCCAGCTTCTTCCCAAGTTCAGGCAAAAGATTGGTCCAAAAGTAAAATTCAGGGCCAGTCATGTGTTCTGGTGTGTAAGAGCCCACGTTCCTAGTCTGTGGCCTGGGACTCATGGATTCGCATCACGGGTGCTGATCAGATTAGTAACATCAGGAGAGATAGATTTCATGGTATGGTGCGGGCAGAGATCATACATAACTGGAAATTGTGAGCCTACCTTATACATATGCACCAGGAAAACAACATGAAAATATTGCAATCTATGACGCATCTGGTAGACTTCTCAAATACAGAATGGAGGAAGTGATGTGACTTGCATAGGTGGAATTGTCGGACTGCACAAGATGACACGATCATTGAACATCAGAGGATTGGCTGGGCAACTTCAACTTGGGAGGGACTCGTGGACTTTTTCTGGGGAAAGTCTACATATTTGGCCATATCCACAAAATGTGACAGATAAAACCAAAGATAAACTTAAAGTAAAGAATTCAGTGTCTGGAGAGAATGTAGTAGACATTTAAAAGTCCAAAGATAAAGTTATAAACAGACAAGAAATCCAGGAAATGGAAAACTATCAGACTGGTATCAGATGGCTCTGAAATACTGTGTGCATGGAAGATGCCGGGCAACTGAGAAGTTTGAGGGTGTTTATGACATCACAGTGAACATGTCACCCAAGATGGTCCCATATTTATAGTCCGAGGATTGTCCTAGGCTACGATACTCAAGTGAGAGATACCCAGAAAAGAATTTAAAAACAGAAACCAGCACTGAAACTTGAAGAGTTAGAATTGCTGCTGATTAAAGGGATAAGAAAGAAATCATTGAGGAGAAGCAATAAATAACAGACAAGCACTGAGTGGAGAACATTGTGATCTTCTCAAGAATATGGGTAGGCCATTCTAATTCAAGCTTGCAACTTGATTTGAAACCAGAGGCTGGACTTGGGTCTTATCAGACCTACGTTGTCCTTCTGCCTTAATCATAATCCCAATTCAAGAATGATCTCCTGAGGACATTGTAGAGAAGGATCGATGCTTCCCTTCCTATGCCCCTAGCACTCATTGAAGAGAAGTCTCACTTTCCATACCTCTGGCTTTACGGAGGCCCACTGGGTACATGCTAATGTGTCACAATGCATCTCTTTGAACCCTTGAAGGACTGGAACCCCATCATGCTCCAGGTATGTCGAATTGTTTGGCAGGGCTCCAGAAGTGTGCTGAGAATCACCCTTTTCCAGAGGGCTTCGTTGCTTTGTGAGGGATGCTCTACCAGGCTAGTGTGCTCAGTTTGGCTCCAATGAGATACTCTCCCCCATCTCTTGGAGTAGAATGATTACTGATGACGTGTATTGACACCATGTGAAAGGAGGTTGTCTGAAAATTAGAACATTACAATTATCTTTATAGAAAAATAAACATGAGGTTGTAAATCAAACAAATAACACACCTTATAGAAATACAGTAAGCCAGTATCTAGACGTAATCTAGTGGAACGTTCAAGGATCGGGGGTCAAGATCGAAACTTCCCAAATCCAGAAATGAGACAGAAAAATATCTTACCTGGAACGGAATTCATCACATCTGTCTAATTTGTCTCGGGTACATTATGTTCATGAAGAAGGTTAACATGACAAACTAGAATTTGGAGTTTAAGATGTCAGAACGTCAGACCAACCAAGATGAACACGTGTTCACAGTGCTCATTTTGACCAAGGCTAGCATGGTAAAGATTGCTACAAGTGACCAAGGTAAATTCAAAGACACCCAACAATGAAAAGCACTCACACGTAGGCCTATAGAACATAGGGTGGTTAAAGAAATAGAAAATTGATACCTTGGGTGAAGGAGAACTGGCTGACAAGCATACCAAACGGGGAAATCTGAGAAAGACCACAATGATTATGCTATGGAAAAACAAAACGGGCTCAAAAGAAGGAAGGCAAACACAAATAACACCTGAATGATCCACAACGAAAGGTGTCAGACTTTAGACAGACTCTGATTGAACTTTTGAAAGTCAGAAAGTGACACAAACCAAAAAACTGCAGCGAGGTAAAACCCGGGCTACCTGGAAAGGGTGGGTATGAGACTCCTCCAAACGTCCTTTGAAACCCTGTGTCCATGAAGCTTGCCAGGAGAGCAGAGACACAATTATGACAAATTCTCTGACATCGCAGTTGACCAAAAATACAAACTGGCTACATCTACTCAGTGCCAGAGTTGGGCTGAAGTAGCCTATTTAAGTCACATTCCACTCAAATGCAGGTTGCTGAGGGAACATGAATGGGGCTGGTCAGTAAAGAGTTGGGGAAGTCCACGCACTCTGAGTTGGCAGCCAGGAGTTGGCAGGGTAGAATACTGCGGGTAAACCTCCTCACCGCTGGTACAGCCATTCTGGGGCAGGTGAGGGAGGTAATGTAGAGGCAGATGAGAAGCGACGTTAGACAGGGCCACTCTTCCTCAGCAAATACAGGAGCACTTCCAGCAGATGTGAGCACTGTGATAAATCTCTTTCAAAAGGAAACAAATTAAAAGTTGCAAAGAATACGAAAATTGAACCTCAATAAAAAAGAAAAAGGATGCCGGTAAGAAGAATAAGATACCTACGAATAACCTCACCCCAACAGGTGAAAGATCTGTAAACAGAAAACTAGCAAACCTTTGCAGAAAGAAATGGGAGAAGACACAAGGAAGCGGAAAGATATTCCATGCTATTGAAATGGAAGAATTAACACACTTGAAATGTCCACACCGCATAGAGAAATCTCTTGATTCCATGCAGTCCCAGTCAAAGTTGCAGCAATATTTCTCACAGAGATAGAAGCGAGCATCCTAAAGTTTACATCCAGCAACAAAAGACCCCGAATAACCAAAGGAATCCTGAGGAAAAAGAACAAAGCTCAATGTATCACACCTTCTGATTTCAACATATAGGACGAAGAAATTGAAATGGAAGCAGCGCAGGCTGGGATGCAAAACAGAGAAACAGAACCATGGAACAGAATCAAGAGCCCAGAGGTATAGGGACACATATATGGACAGCCCATTTTCGATCATGGCGCCAAGAGGAGACAGTGGAGAAAGGAAAGTCTCTACAATGAACGGTGTTGGGAAGAGTGCAGAGTCTCATGTAAGACAAGGAGAGTAGACCATGGTGTTACACCAGGCACAAACACCAACTCGAAATGGATTAAAGTCTAGAATGTAATACTGGAAACCATGAGACTTCTGGAAGAAAACGTAGGTAGGGTGCTCTTTGTCATTTTTCTTAGCCTCATACTTGGAAGAAGCATATCTGTCTGGGAAAGGGCAATAAAGGAAACAAGAAACAAATGGGACTACATCAGACACAAAAGCTTCTGCATAGCCAAGGAAATCATTGATGCAATGCAAAGACAGCACAACAACTGGGAGAGGATGTTTGCAAACCACACATTGGTGAAGGGGTGAATAGCCAAAACATCCAATAAACTCATAGGGCTCCACAAGAAAAAAAAAAACAAGCCCCATTAAAATCTGGGCAGAAGCTGGAAACAGAGATTTCTCCCAGGAAGATAGAAAGATGGCCAACAGGCTGTATGAAAACATGTTCATCATCATTAAGTCTCTGGTCAGTGCAAATCTGAAAGGCAATGACATAGCAGCAGACGGCGGTCAGAATGGCTATAACGATGAAGACAGCAAATAAGTTTCGGAGAGGAGGTGGAGAGAAGAGAAGCCTCCTGCACTGCTGGAGGGAGTGTAAACAGGTGCAGCCACGACACAAAACGGTGTGGAATTGCCTTAGACATTTCAGAATACATCGACCATATGATCCAGCTATTCCTCTGTGGTGTGTTTATCCAAAGAACTTGGAAACACTCATACACAGAGATCGGTGCACACCTCTATTTACCCTGGCCTTATTCCCGATATCCAAGACTTGGAAGCCTGCCTGGTGCCCATCAAGGGATGAATGGAGAAGGAAGATGGGCTACAGCCACACAAAGGCATAGCAGTCAGCTATAGGAACGGATTCAGGCCAGCCATTTGTGACCACCAGAATGGCTCCTGAGGGTATTGGGGGAACTGAAAGAAGCCCCAGGGGTATGGTCAAATACCACAGGATCTCACGTACAAGGAGAAGAGCAAGAACGGACCAACAAACAGGTATCACATGACAATGGATTGGCATTTCCCAGAGGGAAAGTGGGGCAGTGGCCAGAGAGAGAAAGTGTTGATTAGGCACAGGTGTGTGGTTAGGGACAGTAATTAGGCTTAAGTTGGTGAAGGTGATGTAACCTACTCTGAAGTCTAAATCAATGTGGATGTAGATCTGAAAGCTATAGGTCATTATAATGTTGGGTTACGGCAATCAATTCACATAAAACCAAAACTCCCAAAAGAGATGCAGATTTACAATCGGAAGCTTTGGAGACAGAAAGAGGTTAGAGAAGATGAACTTCCAAGTATTGGTAATCACCTCAACATGCTCAATGATGCTACAGAAAGGTAGACTTTTGCAAAGAGATGAAGAGGAATACTACCAGGAGAACATGCTCTGTGCTAAACTCGTGAACCAACAGAAAATGTTACCGTTCATGATGTTACTACTGATTCCTTCACGAATGATCGAAGCAGGCCAACATCTTCACAGGTCAGGTCAAAGGTTGGTCCAAAAGTGCAATTCAGGGCCGGCCCTGTGATATAGCAAGTAGGTTCCTACATTCCACTTGGGCGGCCCGGGCTTCACCAGCTAGCATCAGGGGTGCGGATCAGATTACTAGCATTAGGAAATATAGATTTCAAGGTATGGTGGGCACAGAAATCATAGAGAAGGAGAAATTGTCACGAGATCTTAACAATATGCACCAGAAAAAGAACCATGAGTATAGGACAATCTATGAACGCATCAGGAACACTTCCCCAAATGATGAAGGAAGGAAAACATGTGACCTGCCAAGTGGAATTTTTAGACTGCTAGGAGATCGCACGATCATTGTGCATCAGGGGATTGCCTGGGCAACTTCCAATTGGGAGGGCCTCCAGGACTTTTTCTGAGGAATGTCCACCCAATTGGGCATATACACAATGGATAAGATATAAAACAAGGGATAATCTTAAAGGAAAGGAACCGGTGGGTAGAGGGAATGTAGCATACCTTTAAAGTTCCACGAGAAAGTTAGAAACTGACAAGAAATCCAGAACAAGGAAAACTATCCTACCTGGAAAGATGGAGTCGTCAGACTGATATGAGATGGCTCTGAAACACTGTGTGCCTGGAGGTTTTCAGGACAACTTAGAATTTCTGACGTCACGGTGAATGTGTCACCCAAGATGGCAGTAAGTTTAGAGTCCGAGGATTGCCATGGCTAGGATACCCACGTGAGAGATATCCAGAAACAGCTTTTCCAAACAGAAACCGCACACAGAAACTTGAAGAGATCAAAGAGGCACTGATTCAAGGGATAAGAAAGGAATCATTGGGAAGAAGGGATACTAGAGGGGCAAGCACTGAGAGGAGAACATTGTTATCTACTCAAGTAGATGTGGAGGCCGTGCTGATTGAAGCTTGCAACTTGATTTGAAACAAGAGGCTGGACTTGGGGCTTATCAGAACTACGTTGTCCTTCTGCCTTACTCATAATCCTAAGTCAAGAATGATCTCTTGAGGACATTGAAGAGAACAATTGAGGCCTTCTTTGCTAGGCCCCTAGCATTCTTTGAAGAGAGGTCTCCCTTTGCATAGCTCTGGCGTCACGGGGTCCCACTGGGTACATGCTAATGTGTCCCAAGACATCTCTGTGAAGACTTAAAGGAATGGATGATTGTCATGCTTGGGGTGTGTCCTTTGGTTTGGAGGGCTGTAGAAGTGTGCTTAAAAGCACCCTTTTCGAGAGGACTTCGTTCCTGTGTGAAGGCTGCCCTCCCAGGCTACAGTGCTCAGTTGGGCTCCAATGAAATTCTCTCCCCCACCTCTTGCCATGGAAACAGTATTGATTCCTTGTTCTGACAACATAGGGAAGGAGGTTTGCTGAAAATTAGCACATTGCCATTATATTTAAATAAAAATACACCTGCCAAAGTTCAGAATGAAAATCAAACCAATAGGAAACCATGTAGAAATAAAAAGCCCAGTATCCAGACGTAATCTGTTGGAGCATTCAATGATCAGGGGTCAAGTTTGAAACTTCCCAAATCCAGAAAAGAGACAGACAAATCACTTACCTGGAGGGAGGAATTCATCAGATTTCTCTAATTTCTCTCAAAAACATAATGTCTGTGAAGGTGGTTGCCCAGACAACCTTGAATCTGGAGTTTCTGATCTGAGAATCTCAAACCTACCAAGGCGACCATGTGTTCTCAGGGCTAAGTGTCACCTGGGCCGGGATAGCAAAGATTCCTACAAGTGACCAATTGAAATTCCAAGACCACACCCAACAATCACGAAATGACTCACACGTCGGGCTACAGAACCTATGGTAATTAAAGACATACAAAACTCCTAACTTGGAAAGAAGGAGAACGCAGTGATAAGCAAATCGAACAGAGATATCTCAACAAGACCATAGCAATTAAACTATAGAAAAGAAAAAAGGATCCCGGAATATGGAGGCCAACAGAAATCAAAGCTGACTAATCCACAGTGAAAGACGTCAGTCATTAGACACACTCTGTTTGAACATTTGAAAGTCAGAGAAATTCACAATGCCAAAAACAGCAGCAAAGGTCAAACCTGGCCTAAATGAGAAGGGTGAGTTATGAGACTGCTCCCCGCGGGCTCTGAAACCCTGTGTCCACGAAGCTACACCGGACAGCAGAGACACGATTCTGACAAATCACCCAACATCACAGTGGGCCAGAAAAGCAAGCTGGCCTCTTCTACACAGGGCCAGAGTTGGGCTCAAGTAGCATATTCAAGTCACAATCCACTCAACTGCAGGTTGCCAATGGAACATGAAAAGGGCCAGCCAGTGGGGCGGTGGTGAAGTCCGCACGTTCTGGTTCAGCAGCCCAGGTTCGGCGATGTGGAATCCTGGAGGTGAGCTGCCTCACTGCTCGTCCAGCCATTCTGGGGAAGGCATCTGAGGTAGTGTAGAGGCAGATGGGAAGCAGCGATAGACATCGCCATTCTTCCTCAGGAAATACAGCAGCATGGCCAGCAGATGTGAGCACAGCCATAAACTTCTGTCAAAACAAAACCAATTGAAAGTTGCAAAGAATAGAAAAACTGAACCTCAAAAAAGAAAGCATGCCAGTAGGAAGAAAAAGATATCTAGGAATAAACGTGGCCAAACAGCAGAAAGATATGGAAACAGAAAACTTGCAAAGGTTTGGGCAAAGATATTACAGAAGACACAAGGGAACGGAAGGCTATTCCGTGCTCTTCCAATGGAAGAACGAACACACTTCAAACGTCCATACCGCATAAAGCAGTGTCTGGATTGCATGCAGTCCCAGTCAGAGTTGCAACAATCATTCCCACAGAAATACAAGACAGAATCCTAAAGTTTCTATCCAGCAACAAAGGACACAGAATAGCCAGAGGAATCCTCAGGAAAACGAACAAAGCAGCAAGTATCACACTTTCTGATTTCAACATATAGGACGAAGCCCTAGGTACGGAAACAGCACAGCCTGGGCCCCAAAATAGGCACACAGACTCATGCAACAGAACGAGAGCCTGGAGGTCAACTCACACATCTACTGACAGCGCATTTTCGAACAGTGAGCCTAGAGGAGAAAGTGGAGAAAGGAGAGTCTCCACAAGAAACTGTGCTGAGAAGACTGCACACCAACAGGTAACACAATGAGAGTAGACCATGATGTTACACCAGACATACACACGACCTCGAAATGGATTAAAGCCTTGAATGGAATACTTGAAACCGTGCAACTTCTAGGAGACAACCCAGGCAGCTTGCTCTTTGCCATCTGGCTTGGCTGCCTATTTGGAAGAAGCATGTGTCAGTGGGCAAAGGCAACAAAGGAAACAAAAAACAAGCGGGACTCCATCCAATGCAGAAGCTTCTGCCCAGCCAACGACTCCATTGACTCAATGCAAACACAGCACAACAACTGCAACAGGCTGTTTGCAAACCACACATCAGAGAAGGGGTGAGTAGCCAAAAGATCCAATGAACTCATACGTCTTCACAGGAATAAAAACAACGAGCCCAATAGAACCTGAGCAAAAGATGGAAACAGACATTTCTCCCAGGAAGATAGGAAGATAGCCAACAGGCTGTATGAAAACATGTTCATCATCATTAAGTCTCTGGTCAATGCGAATCCGAACGGCAATGAGATAGCAACACACAGTGGTCAGAATGGCTATAAGGATGAAGACGGGAAACAATAAGTTTCACAGAGGAGGTGGAGAGAAAGGAAGCCTCCTGCACTGCTGGTAGGAATGTGAACCGGTGCAGCCACTACGCAAAGTGGTGTGGTATTGCCTCAGAAATTTCAGAATCCACCTACCATATGATCCGTCTATTCCTCTGTGGCGTATATATCCAAACATCATGGAAACACTAATGCACAGAGATCGATGCACTGCTGTGTTCACCACAGCCTTACTCCCGATATCCAAGACTTGGAAGCGTCCGTGGTGACCATCAAGAGATGAATGGAGAAGGAAGATCGGCTATAGCCACACGATGGTATAGCTCTCAGCTGTAGGAATGGATGCAGTCCAGCCATTTGTGACCACCAGAATGGCTCCTGAGGGTATTGGGGGAACTGAAGCAAGCCCCAGGGATAAGGTTGAATACCACAGGATCTCACGTACAAGGAGAAGAGGAATAACGGAGCAACATAAAGGTAGGACGTGACATCGGATTGGTAGTTCCCAAAGGGAAATGGATGCGGGGGTCTGAGGGAGAAAGAGTTGATTAGGCACAAGTGTGTGGTGAGGGCCTGTAATTAGGCTTACAGTGGTGAAGATGATGTAACCTACACAATAGTCTAAATCTATGAGAATGTAGATGTGAAAAGCTATAAGATGTTATAATGCTGGGTTACGGCAATCAGTTCACATAAAATCAAAACTCCAAAAAACGGTGCAGATGTACGGCCTAAGCTTTGGAGGCTGAAAGAGATTAGAGAAGATGAACTTTCAAGGATTGGTAAGCACCTCCAAATGCTTAATGATGCTACAGAAAGGTAGACCTTAGCAAAGAGATGAAGCAGAATACTAGCAAGAGAATATGTTCGGTGCTAAACTCATCAACCAAAGGTAAATGTTACCGTCATTCATGTTACTACTGATTCCCTTCATGAATAAACGAAGCAGGCAAACATCCTCCCAAGATCAGGCCAAAAGTTGGTCCAGAAGTCCAATTCTTTGGCGGACCTGTGATGTAGCAGGTAAGTGCCCACGTTCCGCTTGGGCGGCCTGAGGTTCACAGGGTAGCACCACGGTTGTGGATCAGATTACTAGCATTAGGAAATCCAGATTTCACGGTCTGGTGGGCACAGAGATCACAAAGAAGTAGAAATGGTGAGGGAAACTGAGCAATACGCACCAGAAAAAAACCATGTGAATATTACAATCTATGAACGCATCAGCTACACTTCCCCAAATGATGAAGGAAGGAAACATGTGACTTGCCTGGTGGAATTGTCAGACTGCTAGGAGATGACACGATAAGTGTGATCAGGGGATTGCCTGGGCAACTTCAACTTGGGAGGGAGTCCATGACTTTCTCTGGGGAAAGTCCACCCATTTCACCATATGCACAATACATAACAGATAAAATCTTTGATAATCTTAACGGAAAAAGACTGGTGTGTAGAGGGAATGTAGTAGACCTTTCAAAGTTCGAGGAGAAAGTTAGAAACCGACAAGAAATCCAGAACAAGGAAAACTATCCTACCTGGAAATGGGGAGTGGTCAGACTGGTATGCGATGGCTCTGTAACACTGTGTGCATGGAGGTTGTCAGGACAACTTAGAATTCTGAGGGTGTTTATGAACATGTCACCCAAGATGGACACATCTATACAGTCCAAAGATTGGCCATTGTGTGGCCATAGATCATCTTCCTTCTCCATTCGTCACTTGATGGGCACCACGTAGGCTTCCAAGTCTTGGATATTGGGAGTAAGGCTGTGGTGAACACAGTGCTGCATGGATCTCTGAGCATTAGTGTTTCCAAGTTCTTTGGATATATATGCCACAGAGGAATAGCTGGATCATATGGTAGATGGATTCTGAAAATTCTAAGGCAATTGCACAGCACTTTGGGTAGTTCTGCACCTGATTATACTCCCCCCAGCAGTGCAGGAGGCTTCCCTTCTCTCCACCTCCTCTCCGAGACTTGTTGTTCCCTGTCTTCATCCTTATAGCCATTCTGACCACAGTGAGCTGCTGTCTCATTGCCGTTCGTATTTGCATTGCCAAAGAATTAATGAGGAAGAACATGTTTTCATACAGCCAGTTGGCCATCTTTTATCTTCCTGGGAGAAATATCTGTTTCCATCTTTTGCCCAGATTTATGGGGATCGTTGTTTTTTTACTGTGGAGACATATGAGTTCATTGCATATTTTGGCTAATCACCCCTTCTCCGATGTGTGGTTTGCAAACATCCACTCGCAGTTGTGTGCTGTCTTTGCATTGAGTCGATGGAGTCGTTGGCTGGGCAGAAGCTTCTGCATTGAATGGAGTCCCGCTTGTTTCTTGTTTCCTTTGTTGCCCTTGCCCAGTCACACACGCTTCTTCCAAATAATCGGCTAAGCCAGATAGCAAATAGCAAGCTGCTTGCGTTTTCTCTTAGAAGTTGCACCGTTTCAAGTCTTCCATTCAAGGCCTTAATCCATTTCCAGGTTGTGTGTGTGGCTGGTGTAACATTATGGTCTACTCTCATTGTGTTACATGTGGCTGTGCAGTCTTCCCAGCATCGTTTCTTGTCGAGACTCTCCTTTCTCCGCTGTCTCCTCTTGGCTCCTTGGTCTACAATGGGCTGTCCATATATGTGGGAGTTGACCTCTGGGCTCTCAATTCTGTTCCTTGTGTCTATGTCCCTCTTTTTGTGGCCAGCCTTTGCCGTTTCGGTACCTAGCAGTTCGTCCTATATGTGGAAATTCGAAAATGTGGTACGTGCTGCCTTGTTCGTTTTCCTCAGGATTCCTTTGGCCGTTCCTGCTCCTTTGTTGCTGGATAGAAACTTTAGGATTCTCTCTTCTATTTCTGTGGGAAAGATTGCTGAAACTTCGATGGGGCTTGCGTGGAATCCAGAGATTGCTTTATCCAATATGGACGTTTCAAGTGTGTTCGTTCTTCCATTCAAAGGGCGTGGAATAGACTTCCGTTTCCTTGTGTCTTCTCTAATTTCTTTCCACAAAGCTTTCCAGTTTGTTGGTCCTTGTTTGTCTCTTCTCCTTGTAAGTGAGCTCCTACGGTATTTGAGTTTCTCTCTGCGAGTTGTTTCACTTCCAATGAAACCCTCAGGAGCCATCCTTCTGGTCACTAATGGCTGGATTCTCTACTTTGTTATGGCTCATTGATATGCCATTGTGTTCATAAAGCCCAGCTTCCTTCTCCAATCTTCCCTATCTAATCTTCCTTCTGCCTTGATGGGCATCAGGGCGGCTTTCAAGTGTTGGATAACGGGAGTAAGGCCAGGGTGAACACAGGGGTGCACATATATCGGTGCACGACTTCTTCCAAGGTCTTTGGATAAACGCGCCACTGAATAATAGCTGGATCATATAGTAGATGGATTCTGACATGTCTGAGGCAATTCCACAGGGCTTTGCATCGTAGCTGCAGCAGCTTAAACTCACAGCAGCACTGTAGGAGTCTTCCCATCTCTGCAGCTCCTCTCTGACACTTGTTTCCTGACTTTTTACCTATAGTCATTCTGACCACATTGAGCTGCTATCTCACTGCCGTTTGGATTTCAATTGCCCTGAGTCTTAATGATGATGAACATGTTTTCATACACCTGTTGACCATCTCTATCTCTTCTTGGGCGAAATATCTGTTTCCACCTACTGCCCAGGTTTTAATGGGCTTATTTTTTTTCTCTTGTGGACCCATATGAGTTCACTGCATCTTTTGGCTATTCACCCATTCACTGATGTGTGGTTTTCAAACGTCCTCTCCCAGTGGTTGTCCTGTCTTTGCATTGAGTCGATGGTTTCCTTGGCTGGGCAGAAGCTTTTGCGTTTGATGTGGTCCCATTTGTCTCTTGTTTCCTTTATTGCCCTTGCCCAGACAGAAAGGCTTCCTCCAAATAGGAGGCTAAGAGAGATGACAAAGAGCAAGCTGCCAGCGTTTTCTTCCAGAAGTCTCATGGTTTCCAGTCTTACATTCAAGACTTTAATCCATTTCGAGTTGGTGTTTGTGCCTGGTGTAACACCGTGGTCTATTCTCCTTGTCTTAGGTGAGGCTCTGCAGTCTTCCCAGGACTTACTGAGAGGACACTGTGGTGAAACCAGCTTCCTTGCAGCTGTTAAAGAACATCTTCATGTAAGTTTTTTCTAGCATTTCAGTATGTGCCATACAGAACTGTTATACTTTCTTACAATGAAAAAACATTGTACTTAACTCAGCTTACAGGTAGACTTCTAGGAACATTTTCAGCCTTATATGAAAATGTTCCTAGAAGTCTACCTGTAAG